>NC_056525.1:170417459-170446470 GCF_019175285.1 Sceloporus undulatus
AACCAAGGCTGAGTTGTATATATTTTAAATAAAATAAAATAAAATAAAATAAAAAACCAAGGCTGGGTTGTATATATTTAAAAATAAAATAAAATAAAAAACTTTTCCCTCCCCCTGCCCAGAGGCCTATCCTCCTCGGTCCTCCTCCTCCTCCTCATCATCATCATCATCGGTTGCATACTTGCATTTGGCGCCAGGAAATGGCGCTTCCTCTCCCCCTGGCCCAGAGGCCTATCCTCCTTGGTCCTCCTCCTCCTTTGCCGCCTCCTCCTCCAAAGTTCTTGACACTGGCCAATGGCAGACTGGGGCTGGAAACTAGGCCAGCCCCTGCTCGTCTGCCATTGGCCAGAAGGCTTAGGGGACGAGCGCTGCCCTTTAAGCCCCGCGCATGAGCATGCAAGAGGGGCGAGCATGCGCTGCTGCTGGCTGCAGCTCGGGCAAGTGCCGCGGGGAGCAGCGCAGCAGCTGCGCAAGAGGAGGAGGAGCGGAAGAGGCAGAAGGCGGTGCGGCCATGGAGGAGGAGGAGGATGTGGGTGGCTGGCCAGCCGCGTTAGCGGCTGCGACAATGGCCACGTGAGTGCGCCCGGCCTGGAGGCTGGGCCCGGGACCAAAGCCGGGATTTAAGGCAAACCAGGCTGGGGCAGGCCCAGTGGGCCCAAAAGCGGGATTGTCCTGGGGGCCGCCAGGATATGACATCCCTAGTAGCAGAGGATACAAAGGATCTCTGCCTGCTGACATCCTGGATAGCAGATTCTGGAAAAGTTACCTGCTGCTGACTACACCGCCCATAAAACCTCAGTCAGAGACCCTAGTAGTCAATAAAAGATGTTGTTGTTATTGTGTGTCTTCAAGTTATTCCCAACTTTCTAAAACTTGTATTGTTTTATACTTGTTCGCCGCCTTGAGTCCATATATTGGGACAAAGGCAGGATATAAGAAAATAATAATAATAATAATGATTTTTCATAGTTTTTTTGTACATGCCTAATTCAAAATGTCATCTGCTTGGCTTTTTGCCTATTCATGGGATGATACAATCTTCTTCTTGGTTTGGAGTATATATGCCTTTCATAATATATGTTTTGCTAATGTATAAAGATGTGTTTTTGAACAGGACATTTTTCTTCTCTTCACATAAAGCAAGCCTCTTGTTAAGGGGAAAGTTGGGGGTGCCCACCTGCAGTGCCACCATCTCCTTAAAATTTTGGGAATTTATAGCTCAAAGGAGGCCTCCAAGAAGAGGGTAACTGCAGCAATCTTTTCACCCATGTATACTGGTAATAACTGCAGAGAGTGTTCCAGTTTCAATAGATAAAGTACAGTCAACCCTCCTTGTCCATGGATTCCTTATCCATGGATTCAATTATCCGTGGTATGAAAATATTTTAAAACTTACGTAAATTCAAAAAAGCAAGCCTTGATGTTGCCATTTTTTAAAATAAGAGATACCATTTTACTTAATGGGATTTGAGCATCCATGGATTTTGATATCCACAGATGGTCCTGGAACCAAATACCAGTGGATACTAAGGGCCTCCTGTATTTTATTTACAAATGTGAAAGGGTGCACACAAACATACAAGAACCAAGGCAACCCTAAGAATTATACAAGGCTATCAGAAAGAAAGGTATGGAAGGTTGGATACAGAGAAGTTGGGGGTTAAAGTGGGTGATAATTACAAGTCCTGAAGAGAAGACCATGGAGTGGCTCAGACCACATCTGAGGGACCCATGACTAGGGCTGGGATGGATTTATACCCCATTTCATATCCTTGAGGGGTGTGTTGCATTATATTCAGGATGACAAAGGTCTTAGTGGTTTTCCCAGTGGACTAACAAAAGTGTCCAGAACAGTTGATGGCTTTAGCTCTGAAGTGTCAATATATTGATTAGATCTGAGATAATCTCTTAATAACCAGACAGGAAGGGTGTATAGGAACATAGTCATAAGGTGAGGTAAAGGGCACGGTCACTGATTGCTTTTCCATACAATTCTCTTTACTTCCATTGTAAGTTAAAATGTACAGCTTTGAGGGAGTGAAGTGATCAGCAACCTCATTTAGCATTTATCTTAGTTTTATTTATGTCTCCCCATTTCTTCCAGTCAGTATGATTCCTACATGTGAATAACCTCTAGTTTTTGCAGGTCATCATGATCCCCAAAATATTGCAACTCTAGATAGTAGTTATGAAACTGCACATCCAGCAGGAGGGGTGTAAGGTATGTTAACACCCTCATGATGTGTTCGCAGTTTCACTTATCAGCAATTCAAATGCTGATTCAGGTTACTCTCTTGTCCTATGTTACAGGAAGACTCTCTGCTCCTTGAAAAAAACAACACCACCTCCTCTAGTACTGTATACGAATATCTAATGCCCCCAGATAGTTATTTTCCCCATGTCAATTTTTTGCTCTATAAAAAAGTAAGACATCTTCTTCAGACTTTCCTGCTGAAAAGACCTTTTATTTTTCACAGGACTCACCTTTGGCTTGTTCTACAAACTCTTTTTATTTTTCCATACATTTCCCTTTAGATGGCAGGTAAGACTGCCAATGAATACCACATGTTGTAGGCTATATTTCAGAGGAAAGAACTGGCAAAACCACCTCTGAATAGTCCTTGACTAAGAAAACCCTATGAAATTTCTGGGGTCACTATAAATTCACAGGTGACTTGATGCACACATATGCACAGGTTACAGGTTATTCTTGGATCTCTTGATTGCACAGGCTGTGATTTGTTCTGGGTCTTTCTAAAGACACATTGCTGAGTTAGAAAGCTAGAACAAGGAAGTGCCAGATAAATTTAAATATTCAAGTCATTTTTGTTGTTTTGGAGAAGTTGTAAAAGATTTGCAAAACGATAGGGGTAATTGGGGTATGAGCAATTCCCCTGCAAATATGTGAAACTGTTTTCCCTTCTCTTGATCCTAGAAGGTAAATTGCTCATCTCTGCAAAATTTATGGGGTGTTCAAAGCACTTCACCTGCTCAAATAGCTAACACTGGATAGAGAAGGTAGATGTAGATTTGCTGGTAGATATCTCGTTGGTCTGGTGCCCAATACCAACAAGATGACTCTCCATCCTACTTCAAAATGAAGATCATTTGGGGTAAACAGAAGCAGAGTGGATTTTTCGAGTGGAAAAACTGTGAACTCAGTTCAGATATTCAAAACAATTTAATCAGCTTCACATTCTTTGATTCTGTATCTATGCCCTTAAGCACAAGGGTCCAATTGGTAGAGTCTAGTGTTTAAATGAAAAACTAAGAAGAACCTGAATACCTGAAATTTGTCCACTCTTTTTTTAATTTACATTTTTATTGTAATTTTTTCAAATTATAAAATGAACATGCCAGTAATTTTATCAACCAGGCCTCTAATTTGGATACTGAGCTAGTTTTCCATACCTTTGTCTAAACCACCCTTACTGCTCCCAACATATAAAATAAGATTCTATCATGCTTTTTAGAAATTTGCCCACTCTTGATGTACATCTGAGGTCACTTCAGTTCAGAAATTCTTTTGGGAATTGAGCATGTCACAGCTGCAAACCCTATGTGGGACAATTACAGTTTCCATGCTAGTCAGATGGGAAATAGCATGATTAGCATTAACAAAACAGCAAGAACAACACTACCCATGTGACAACAATTCTACATTAAGGCTACAATCTGAAGCACAGTTACAGAAGGATGCTACAGTCCACCTAAGGTACGTGGTCCATGTAAGACACTATTGTAGTCAGCCTAAGCTGCAGGGACAAAGCAGATGAATATGACATAGTACTGCAGACTAAGGAGCTATGCTCAAGGTGAATATATGGGTATAAGGAACTAACTTATCCAGGAGTGTATCTTTACTGTACAATTATAGACATTTAATACCACTTTAACTGTCATGGATCTGTCCTGTGTACTCCTGGGTTTTGGGGCTTGGTGAGGTACTTAGAAATGTCTGCTAGAGATCTCCAATGCAGTATTTCAAGGAAGTTCACATAGGTGCTTTACAGAGCGCCCAAAAAGGCGCTGTGTTTGCTGCACGACAAACCGCATGACTCCCCCACACAACAAAAAGAACCCGCAAAAAGCAGGTTCTTCTTGCGGTGCAGTTGTGATGTCGCAAGGCGCCAGTGGCACATTTGCGGCATCACAACTGCACCACGACGTGCAGACGCTAAGCGTCCATCACGTCAAAATGGTGGCGCTCATGTGTATAGGGGTGAGGCCTGATTGGACGCTGCGTCCTCTGCCAACCCCTAGTATGTACTGGGGGCAGAGCAAAGGCCCGTCCATAACGGGCCTATAGTTCTCTTTAATGCTGTGTGCTTTCTTTTCCAACATAAGGTGATCCTGAGGCAAACTTATCACAGGGGTTTCTTGGCAATATTTGTTCTAAGTGGGGTTTGCCATTGCCTTCCACCAAGTGAGTTTCTGTGATCAAGCAGAGATTCAAGCCTTGGTCTCCAGAGTCATAGTCCAGCTATCAAACTACTATACCATGCTGGCTCTCTAGCAGAAATTTCTAAGTATTTCAGGAAACTATGGCCCAAAACACACTGCAGAAATAATCCAGTTTGAGACTGCTTTAACTGCCCTGGGCTCAGTGCTAGGGAATTTGGGAAATTGTAGTTTTGTGAGACCTGCTAGCTTATCGCACACACTTTTGCCCCTGATCTGGGCATGAAGAGGGGATGTGCATGGCCCTATCCTCAAGGCAGCCCCATGCCATCGCCCGGCAACAAACCGTCCCTGATCAGGGTTCAACGTCGTGATTTTGCTCTGCCGGAAAGCTTGCGCCTTTCAAAATTCACACACCTGAGCCCTGATCGGAGACAACTTGGCACCGGGCGGTGGCATGGGGCTGCCTCGAGGATAGTGTGGCGTACGATAAAATGCATTTTCACATGGCCATGTGCGCCCCCTGCCTGTGCCCAGATCAGGGGCAAAAGTATGTGCGATAACTCCACTGAGTCTTCTCTTTCAGAGAGCTCTGGTGCCACAATAAACTACAATCCCCAGGCTTCCCTAGCACTGAGCCAGGGCAGCTAAAGCAGTCTCAAACTGGATTATTTCTGCATTGTGTTTTGGACCTATGAATCCTAAGTTTCCGCAGAACAAGACAATAGCAGTTAAAGTCAGACGGAACTACTCTAACTATGCTGTGTGGATATACCCCAAGGTAATACACACGCTTTGTCATCATTGATTCCCTTTACTTAATTCCTCATTGCTGAATCCACTGTATTATATTGTTACTGTTAATATGAAATAAAACAAAATGGTTAGTTACTGGGATTTTTTTAAATATTTTTATTTGCGTTTTAAACATACAACACATACCAAGACATAACATACCTATACACACATATATACATTATTAATGCTACTAACAAATTTTCTAAAATAACAATAGCAAATAGTACATTAACTTCCTACTATATGGAAATCCTTTTAGATTTGTTCTGTTTAATCTCGTTTTATCTTTTATATAGCTTAGTCCTTTCTTTACCCCCATCATATTTCTTCAATCTTTTAGAATAAGTTTCCCATAAGTTTATCTCCAAACCTTCGTTTGCTACATCTTCAGATGAACATATCTGTATCCAAATTATAATATACCTGCTATCCTATCTACATTTAAGCATTTAAACAATATTACTGACTTTATCCACCATGTAATATCCAATGTTAACTTTTGCCATCTATTCCTTTCCCTTTTAAATAATCATGCATTTCTCTAACAATATTCCTTTTTTACGTCTGTTCACTTCAATATTATACTCTCATTCCAATCTTTTTCTAAATATTCATAAAAGGGTTCCAATCTTCTTTAACTTTCTCTTCGGTTTTGTTTTTCATCCAGCATGTCCATTTCAGCCATCTTGTAGTATTTTACCAACCATTGTTCGACATCTGGATTCTCCTTTTCCTTCCACATTCTGGCAAACACTGTCCTAGCACATGTTAATAGATAAAACAGTAATTTATCATATTTATTTCCCACTTTTTTGTCTGTGATCCCTAAAAGAAAAACAGGTTATTTACTGGGATTAACAGAGAAGTCTGTTTTCTTTTTTTAAATCAGAGAGGTGAATAGGTCAGTTTCATTTCTTTGTGCACGCTTTTTCTGTGCAAACATTTTTTTCTCATTCAGTAGTTCAATCTTTTCAGTGGCTGCTGCTGTGGAGGAGACACACCTTAACTGGAAAATTCAGAGGAGAATTGGTTAGTCATGCTTTCTTTACTCATATGCTTAGTATTGAGATTGAGAAATATTGATTCAGCAAGTGAGAAGTTCATTTTTGGGTTTCTATAAGTCAGAAACAATTTGAAGGCACAGAATAACAATTTGGACCAGTTCAGGAAGCAGATGAAAATGGGCAGCTTGCCTATAAATTCAACAAGTAAAAAAACTTAAGATGGTTTGGATAAATGAAAGCTTGATCAGAACATCCATTGCTGTCTGCAATATACTGAACTTTTTAAAGAGAGCAAGCAATAAATTTTGCCTAGTTGTAGAAAATTGGCATGCCAGGCAAACCTGAGTTTTTACTGAGCTACTTAATTTAAACTAGGCAAGCTGCCAGATACAGAACAGGATATGGAATCCGAACAGGTAATCTCAAATAACAGAAAGACAATGCCACAGTTCTTTCACCCTACGTCAAAGTGTTTAGTATCTGGTATGTCTACATCATAGATTTATACCAGACTCAGACATGTTCAGTTACCTTGACTCCCCCAAGCAAGGAACTCTGGAAACTGCAGTTTTGTAAAAGTGGCCCAATATCCTCCTTGGGATCCCCAAATAAAGACAATGGTAAAAACCCCACACAAAATGAGAATGGGCCAGAACAGACAGCCCAAAAAAGCCTGCTTCCACGCATCATCAGAACATGGCATTTGGACACTACACATCCCAGTGACGCATGGAAGCTGGCTTGAAGCCACCTGGCTGCCCAGACATGAGCAGTTTGATGATGCTCCAGCGGCATGGCATTTATATGCCACATGCTTCCAGAGCATCATGAAGCCGTCATGGGGCTGCAGCAGGGTGGGAAAAACCAGCTTTTCCCTGGCTGAAAAAGGGGTGGATCTTTGCTGCTCCATTTTTGACCAGGTTCAAGGCAGATTGGGACCACAGCATGTGGTTGCCATGGCCCCAATCCATCTTCGGAAGGGGTGGCTTCAAGCCACCCTTCAAGACAATCTGTTTTGCCCCAATATCTCTTTCAGACTGGCTTAAATATGGAATGTAAATATGCCACATGATCACAAGAAAAAAATTAAAACAAGCCTTGCCAGTAGCATCAATGACTGCGTCACTCCAAGTTTACTAATGAACAGTAATCCTATTCATGTTTCCTCAGAATTAAGTCTCATTGTAGTCAATCACTATTTTCTGATTTGGATGCCATCAGTGTTATGGCTTTCAGACAGACAGGTTTGTGTATTCATTGAGGTTTACTAAGTCGGAAACGATTTGAAGGTACACAACAACTATTATTACCAGGTGTATATAGTGTAAGCAAGATGGATTTCTCTCCTAGGATGTGGTCTCTGCTGGAAGTACAGATTATGGAATAAAATAAGATTTGTATGTATTTGTGTTATTTATGAAAAATAATTATATTCTTTGTATACTATGCCAATTTCTAAAAGCTTGCCAGAATAGGTAAGTTTTCACTTCACTTGCCAGCAGTAGAAGAACAAGGAGAGAACAATTATAAGAAGGGAGTTCCAATATTTGGGAACAGCCATTGAGAAGGCTCCCTCTCTTATTCCCACCAAACATGCCTGGGAAGGTAGTGGGATGGAATGTTCTCCCCTGAAGTCTTTAGAATGTGGCTAATGTCACACAAGGAGATACAGTCCTTCAAAGAGCCTTTTGGTGGCACCTGCATTTCTCTCACTCCCCCGCCTTTTTCTAACACATATTTTAATGCTAGCTAAACAGTGAAACTGGTTCTATTCACATGACACTTCCTACAGTGCCTCATTCCCTAATCTTTAAAATGTCTATGATAACTGTGAGTCAGACAAAATATCCTCTTAAAACAACTGTTTTATCTTTACAGCAAGGCTGCACAACGTCTTTCAACCCACAGGTGTATGTTGCAACAGATGTTAAAGTTTATTCCTGTTGGTAAAAGCGTGCATCAAGGTCACATTTTGGCACCTTTATTATTCAATCTATATCTTAATTATCTTTCAACCTTTATAATCTCAGAAGCCCATCATCTGGCCAAATTGGGCTCAGTCGATGTAGACGATGTAGTTCTCCTTTCATTTACTAAAACAGATCTGAAACAAATGTTGAGAGCTTTGGGGGGTTATTGTGAAGAAAATCTCTTAAGTATCAATTATAGCAAAACTAAAATCATGGTTTTCTTCAAGAACCAAAGTCAGTCCAATTGGGTCATAAATGGACATAAATTAGAGCAAGGGGAACCCCTTACCATGAATGTGCCTTCCCTAGCAGTGAAAGTTCTGTTGAGTCACTAAATAATGTTCTATTTTACTTTATTTTTTATTAGCAATAGCAAGTACATTTCTGTAATGCTTATCAGTGCACTTAAGCAGTCCCTAAACTGTTTACAAAGTGTACGGTAATTGTCCCCAACAATCTGGGCACTCATTTTAATGACCTCAGAAGGATGCAAGCCTGAGTCGAGCTTGAGCTCCTGGGCTGATATTGACCACTGTGCCACCAGGGCTCTTGAGAGACTAAGATTAATAAGGATGAGAGACTAAGATTAATTTCATCCCTCCTGCTTAAGTTTCCAGGTAGACCATTCGATTGGTACCTGAGTAAAACAGAAGCAGTAGCAAAGTCCTTCCTCTCTGCTACTAAAACCTGTAAGATTATGACCCAGGTAACAAACTTTTAAGTACATATACAAATATCCACTTTGTTCCTTTGTAACATCTAATGTATATATAAATAATTATGTGTGTGTGTGTGTGTATTTCTAACACTATGTTAGGATTATAAATATGTTTGTCTTGAATATTTGTATTTATAATGCTATTGTAATATTAGGAGTATGTTTGCTATGAATGTTTGTTTTATAGTGCGATTTTAACACATTTTATATATATTGTGTTGCCTAATGGCCTGTTTCCTATGGGATTTTTTCGTATCCCGAAAATTTCGTAACCTGGGTATTTCGTATCCCGAGGTACCACTGTATGACTGTTGTCATCTCCATATATGGTTGTTGTTGTTGTTGATGGTGGTAATGTTAAAGTCAACAGGAACAAAGACTACAGCATACACAGAAAATGCATGTTTCGTCCCCAGTCCCGCCCAAGTGCTGGAGGCATTCAAACACCAGGCCCACTCTGATGGTTTCATGAAAAACAGGATTGCCAGGTCAAAACCTGAATCAAGTTACTGGTTAAGTAATGAAGCCCTTCTGAGGAGTTGCCTTGATATTCCCTATGGATACTCAGTTAGACTAAATGATATGGGCGACTACAACTGAATTATCTTTCTGTGGGCTTTACCTCAGTTTTGTAATCCTATGCCTTCAAGCTGGCATTATCTTATGGCAATTCTGTCATAGCATTTTCTCAGCAAATGTTATTCAGAGAAGGTTTGCCATTGCCTTCCACTTAGGCTAAGAAAGTGATTTGACCAAAGACACCCAGCTGGTTTCCATAGCCAAGTGGGATGTGAGGCCTGGAGTCCTAGTCAAACATTCAAACCACTACACCACACCAGCTCGTCCTCATCTCAGAAAACCTTTTGCCCATGTTGTAAGGCTACTGCTTTCCAGGTCTACCCAGTAGTCATGCGGTCCAAGAGATTTTGGGAACTGTAAACCCCCAAAATCTTTTCTAAGATCTTGTAGTACCAATCTGGACATGAATGCACATATACACAGCTGCTGTTTGCATCAGGAGAGAAGCTTCCATTCATAAAACTCTCTCAATGCAGATAGCAGCCTTCAGAGATAGGTCTGGACCTGATTTGGACAGGGACCATGGGAGCAGCCCGCAATTTAGATAATACAATTATTTCCAAATTTCAAAAGTGACATAGTCAAAAATAATTATATTGTCACAAGTGTTGATCAAGTCCTGAAAACCATAAACTGAGATAACATCATTGCATCATTGCCAAACCTTTAAATATGTAGTCTTGAAAGAAACAGTAGCGCATGCTGAGAAATGCTCATTGTTCTGATTTTAATTAATGTAGGCAAAGTAAATATAATAAAAGAACAAGGAAGATGATTTTGCACACCAGGCTAGTTTGGCACTTGGGAGTTTTCCAGACATTGATTTAAATATTTTGATAAAGACAAAATCACCCACATGAATATTGTGCAATTTAGCTATGTAATGTCCAGATCAGGTTTGGAAATACAATACAAATACAAAAGATCACAGGAGACAATGTGACATTGATACAGAAATGCTTTATTTACAAATTAAACATATGAAGCAAAATGACTCAAATGTTTTAAGAGATAGATCAGAGGCCGTATTCTTTTACAGATACAAGAGAACCAAGGCGCTCTACAGAGGGGCGCAATGGGGTGCCATCGTTACATGCGAGGGGCGGCACTTCCAGATGCGACTCGCCCCTCACACATGACAAGGGCGTCAAAATGGTGGTGCCCTGTACAGATGGGTGTCGTCATTTTGATGCAATGGACGCTTAGAGTCCGCACGGTACGATGGCACCGCAAAAAGAACCCACTTTTTGCAGGGTCTTTTTGCTGCACGAGGAAGCCATGTGGTTTGTCCGCTGCAGCTTCCTGGTGCAGTAAAACAAGGCATGGACAGACCGCCCTTTTTGGGCGGTCTGTACCCCACCCAAGATACAAAAATATTCATATTCTGGCTGGGAGGAAAGGATAATTAGCAACACAATAGATAAAGAGAAAGATAAAATGGAGTGCATAAGAAGACAACTACGAATGGGAAGGGCAGCAATAAGAGAACCGGACAAGATTCTAAAGAGCAAAGATTTACAACTGAGCACTAAAGTTAGAATCACCCAGTCCATTGTATTCCTCATCACCAGGTACAGATGTGAAAGCTGGGCAGTTTAGAAAGCAGATAAAAGGGGGGGGGGGAACCCAACTCATTTGAACTGTGGTGCTGGGGAAGAATGCTGAGGATACTGTGGACATCCAAAAAGACAAAAACAGATTGAACAACCCTGAACTCTCCCTGGAAGCCAAGATGACTATAGTGAAGCTATTGTACTTTGGACACATCATGAGAAGGCATGACTTATTGGAAAAGAAAATAATGTCAGGAAAGGTAGAAGGCAGCAAAAAGAGAGGAAGACCACATGCCAGATGGCTAGAGTCAAATAGGGAGGCCATGGGCCTGAATCTGCAAGACTTAAACAGAGCAATGGAGAAGAGTGTCTTAAAGATGTCTCATCCACAGGGTGGCCATGAGTTGAAGTTGATGTACAATTTCATTTCCCCACCCTCAAAGTAAGGAGAGCTGCACCTGGGTGGGCCCCTTAGGACCTTCACACTCCAGCAGAATGTACCATCCACCTGTAGCCAAGGGTCCGTTTAGGGGAATTTTATTATTACTGTCGTTAGCTCAAATATTGCAAGAGGAGGGCCTGCTACAACAGGCCTTGCAGAATCGTCTCCCGTTGTGTATACAGAGTAGACCAGGGAATCCCAATAAATGTTGCTGAGACAGACTTCTAGAATTAATAACCAATTTATTTATAATGGGGGAAAACACATACGATTCACTAGCATACACACACACATACAAGGCTCAGGGAAAGCATAGGTTAGCATGGAATAGGATTTTAGGCATCACTGGGGTGATACGTACCAGAATGTAGACTCCCTCCAGGAATCCAAATGGAATATGATGAGGATGGCATGAGGCTCAGCCATGGAATGACTGGCCAGGAGCCATGATTCAAAGGGACAGAGCTTCCCCCTGAAATCCAGACTGGCCCAGTGAACAGGCAAATCTGATGATATTTATAGGCAAAATCTTGCTTCTGGCAAAGGTGCTTGATGGTGAGAATAAAGGTGTTTAATTACTTTCTTTTCACCTGGATGTCTCTGTCTGATTGTCTTAGTGGTCTTAAGCTGCTTGGACAATAGGCTTGAGGAGGGGGGGGGTGATGGCTTCAAGGAAGGTAAACCTTTTACTCTTCCCAGTTTAAGATAATCCCTTTATGCGACTTCCCCAGATATAATAATGTGGATGCCCCTCAGGGGTGTGTGTACATGTCCTCATGCCTTGCTGGCAATGGTGGACAGACTGTTAGAGTTCATCTAGGGGCCATTAAGGGCTATCATTTATACCAAAATGTATATGGAGCAGCATGGGTAACACACCCTCTATGAAAAGGTGGTTGTGCGTATCATCACAGCATAAAATCAGGGGTGAGGCTTATTTATATCATAAACATCACTTCCAGCTAGTAATACCTACATAAAAAGTTATCTTACATTGAGGAAGGAAAGACAATATTTTGTGAGCTGGGTGAGGTATGATTTGATTGCTCACCATACTAACCTTAGGTAACCGTGGACTTCAGATAATTCAGTTAATTTCCAACCAGGAAATACATACCATTCGGGTAAAAGCAATGTCAACTCAGCTCAGTTCTAGGGAGCATGTACTTAACAGGGTATTTATTTGGTGTGCCATAAATTATTTTCCTTAAGATCAATATCTTATTACACTGCGTATTCTAGAAGGGCAATTCTTCCATTTAGCACTGTGATTAAGCATTTGTAATACTGGTCCAATTCAAAGCACATTGTGTTATTATTAATAAGAGCTGTAGTAACTGCAGAAGTACCAGCAGCAGTAGTTTTTACAAGACAACAATTAGAGATCTTTCTTTTAAAATATAGTGAGATGTGAAAACAAATCCATTACCACTTTTAAGCAGGTCAGTATAATAAAAGATTGTTTGATTATATTGATGCCTGTATTAATTCAAAGACTTCCAGAAAGGAAGCCATATCTGAGTTTATTTATTTGATTCCACTGGTGGAATCCACTTTCCATAATATAGAGAGTTGCAAATTTAGGATGGTACTTCATGAATCTAATGGTAGGCTCTGGTTAATAAATGCTTATTGTGTCTTAATACATTTGTTAAGGTATCACAGGACTCTTCAATGTGCCTCCTCACTTACATTCTTTAGTAGGAATTTCTGTTCCATAGGTTACTTTAAGAATCTTACTGCCTCTTATGGAGGTTTTATTTGTCATAAACTTTTATGGACTGCAGCCCATGCCATCAAATGCATGGTGCCCTGCCTTAGTTGGCAAAATACTAAACACAAGCTTGAGTGGTCAGTGGATGGGGAATATAATTTGTTGGAGAAACAGATAAAAATAAAAGAAAGAAAAATAAAAAACACACACAAACAGTAGATGAGTGGTGATATTCTTGCAGTGATGAACTGATTAACACAAATAATAAGATAAAAGGTCTTGGTGTCTATTTGGGCCACAAGAGATAAAGCTCAGTCATATATTCTTGTTCAGTTGTTTTTTCTTGAACTTTGGCCTGGGAGGGGAGTTGGGGCATTGCGTCCAGATGATGCATGGCCCGACACTGCCCCCAGGGTGCCATGATACCGCACACCACTCCACATGGGGTGCGGCATCATGGCGCTCCTCTGGCACTGCATCCTTTTTGCAGCTCCTTTTTGTGCCCTGGAAAGGCTGGATAGGGGCCACAGCATGCGGTTATACAGACCTGATCCGGCTAGGAAAGGGGCAGCATTGCACTGCCCCTTCAGGGCAGTCTGTCGAGCCCCTAAGTCCCCTTGAAGAGAGTGGGAATTACCTCTTTATCTCTAGAGTTCTTGTTTTCCAACTACAGGCAGGCTGAGCTCAGAGATAAGAGGGTTTGGGACACTAAAGTGTTTCCACACTGATTTTTTAATATTGGCTTTTCTTGCGACAGATTTTTGCCCATTGATTCTCTTGCATGGAGAGTGCCTTGTATAGAATAAGGTATTGCTGCCAAAAGATGGCTTATATCACAATGGAAGATGAGCAGATGTATGAATTCTTCATGTTGCATATGACATTATTAGATCATGAGTAGTATAGGGTATATAGTTTTCATCAAATGAAAGGTGATAGGTGGCTCCACCTCCTTTTTTTTAAGCATACACTTTTATGCTCTCCTCCCTGATTTGGGGGTTCATTGAAGGAATTTCTTTTGATGGTGCACCACAGGGTCTCCCATAGGTTCTGAGCTTTCTGGGCATTCCCCAAGGACTTCCTATGAGTCTGTGGGACCTCCTGACCACTAGGTCCTAATGAACCCCAAATTCACCCAAGAGGGTGGCCATTAGTCCCTCCTCCTGATTTTGGAGTACTCTTTGAAGGAATTTCTTTTGAGTGTCCCCTCCTGGTCTCGTAGGTTCTGAGAATCCTGGGTGTTCTTTGAAGATTTCCCATGAATCTGTGGAACCCCTGACCACTAGGAACAGGTTTTGAACCTGTTGGATCTTCCCTGTGGGCATAATGAGTTTAGTGTGACAAGTGGCAACCATCTTGGTTGCACAAGACCTTGGTTTTGAGGTGGGTGTTATACCTCTCCGAGCTGGTCCCATAAATTTTGAGAGGGATAAGTTTCCAGGCCAGCAGAATTATGTAGAACTCAGGGGGAAGATCTTTCACTTTTCAACAGCACTCTTAGATCTGAAATTTGCAGCTCTGAGGCATGGAGGCAATATGGAGGTGAGGGATCATCTTTCTCCTCCCCTGGGGTATGTTTATCAGAATCATGCCATTTTGGAACACTATTGACTGGCCCAATTCCCCCCACCGTCCACCCAAACCAATGAATGTCTTGATCATGCCTGCCCCCCCACCCCTAAACAGGTGTACGAGCCTCTCAAGGATACTGCATCTCCTCATTTTCCCTAGGCTCCCAAGGCCCTCTGCCTTTTCCTTCCCTAGTGTCTATTTCTACATGGGGTAGATGAGTTTGTGTGCTCCCCCAGAAAGTGGACATTTTCATGGAAGTGTTCATTTGGGAGAAAGTATGACTCCTCTTCAGCCTAAATACCCTAAAGGGATAATATCCTACCTGACCTTTTAAGTTAAACAGTGTCAGCGCTGATTAGTACTGGGATGGGACAGTGCCAATGAATACCAGGTGCTGTAAGCTATATTTCAGAAGAAGGAACTGGCAAAACCACCTCTGAGTATTCTTTGCCCTATGAAATTAATGAGGTCACCATAATTCACAGGTGACTTGAAGGTACATATGCTATGACCACTGTTCCTGATCATCTAAACTCCCTTGGCCACCAGTGACACATTCCAAACCCCTGGATGCTTCACCACTCAAATGGCAGCAGTTTTGTTTTATTTTGTTTTGGGTTTGTTTGTTTTTTTCCAAACTAACATTTTGGGGGAAGGTCTATCTACCATTCATGACCAAGAAGAACAGTTTTCCCTGTTGCTACGGCAAGGATTAATTTTGGGGTACACATGGCCTCTACCCTTGACTGGAAGGAATGAATTTCCATGACCAGAGGGTACTGTGGGGGCAGATGGAACATCTGCCCCATGCAGGGTGCTTCTTTGAAAGGATCAGAACAGTTTCCCCCATGATTTTGTATGTATCTCACAACTCTAAAGAGGCCTTAAATGGCAAGTTGGACATGCAGAAGGGTGAAATTTTGAATCCTGTGGATTGGTCTGTCTTTCCTGACTCTCTTGCTCTACTGGTAGGGAGAGAATGAGTGGTAGGAAGATAGGGGCATATTCAATTTCCACAGTGCTGTTGGTATTTTCATCTGCTTTTTGCAGGAAGTGATCCTTTTGTTTTCCACACACAAGTGTTCATTTTAAAGTAGTGTGTCACCCTTCTACGCACTCAGCCCATTACCTTCATTGAGCAGGAGTATTTCCATCCCCAGTGAATATGTCCCTATCTCCCCATCACTCCTGAATCATTGTCATGCCCACAGGAAAGATCCAATGGGCTTGGAACATGTTCCTAGTGATTGCCAACTGAAAGACAAGATCAGAGAGGAGTCCACATTTGCACAACAAAGATGGGGGATTTGGGGTTCTGGAGGGCCCAGTGGCCAGGGTCTCAGAGACTCATGGGAGGCCCTCAAAGGTCCTCAGAATCCTCAGGGCCCAGGAGACAAGGAGGGGACCCCTCCAAAGAGATTTCCTCAAGGGAACCCCAAAGTCAAGGCAGTGGGACTAATGGCTACCCTCTTGGAGGGATTTGGGGTTCAGAAAGGCCTAGTGATTGGGAGGTTCATAGACTCATGGGAGGTCTTTAGGGAACCCACAGAAATATCAGAACTCAGAGGAGACCAGGAGGGCCCCCCAGAGGGGAATCCCCAAAAAGAAATTCCCCAACAAGTATCCCAAAATCATGGAAATGGAACTAAAAGTGTACCCCTCAGAAAAGGAGGCAGGTCTATTCGTCTCTTTTCACTCGGGGAGTAATACATACCCTGTGCTACTGACTTGCAATTGTGATTGGTGACTGGATTGGCATCTGGGTCTGCCACAAAGTCTGCTTCATGATGAGATGCATTCATAGGAAATAGACCCTACTATGCATTTCATTTTGCCTTTACTCCACTCATTGCACTGGCCAACTACTCACTTGTTCAACAACCCACACATATGTATAAAAATCTGCTAACTGAGGCAGCTCTCCATGCATTCACTGGAATAAGGTGAAGTCCCAAACAGGTGCTCCCAAATATAATATGTTAATCTTAAAGGTGTTTCTTCCTTGATACTCCCGTCCACTACACTAGTGTTGTATATTATCTATTTTTTCCAGTACATGCAAATATATTGGTACATATACTATGATCAATCTGTCACACAATTTATGATGTGACTTGCTGTATTGAAATATTGTTCTGACATAGATACTATTCAACACTATGTCCAGGAAGGTGGGAGGAGAAGAGGCAGGACTTTGTAACCATGGAGTGTTGCCTTAGTGTTATTCTCTAGCCTGCGTTCCATATAATTCCTGGCAAGCAGTATCTGAATGTTGTTTATTGAGTTGGTCACTATAGGCCCAAGTACACACGAGGTTGCTAGCAACTGATACTAGCTTATCTCAAATGCTACTGGTTATTTATTTATTTATTTATTTATAGTTTGTATGCCACCTTTCTCCCAAATTGTACCCAAGGTAGCTCACAAAATATGCTTAAAAACAACAACAAAACAGTACAATTTCAAACACAATTACAATACTACTTTAATAGATCACATACAAATGTAAAATCCTTTAAAATACTAAGATAGAAATATAAAAACATATCCAAACAAACACCACAATAAGCAGCCTCCCTGGGCACAATTATGTATTAAAAGCCTGCTTGGAAAAAAAAATTTTTTTGCCTAGTGGCAAAAAGAAAGCAGACAGGGAACCAGCCTAGCCTCCTGTGAAAGGGACTTCCAAGGAGTGAGAGCAGCCACAGACAGATCTCTCTCATGTCCTCTCCAAATGAGCCTGTGATGGGACTGAGAGAAAGCTTTCCCCTGAAAATCTTAAGGTTCTGGCAGGTTCATATAGAGAGATAAAAGTCCAGTACAGACTGCTGCTTTGTGGTGGCCTGGGGACAAAATTAGGCTGGGGAGTGCAGAGCAACCGCACGCTCTGTGCTCTCCCAGCACTATTTTGGGTGCGTCTACACACCGTGCATACCAATGATGTGCCTTGTGTGTTGCATCCAAATGGGGCAGCGCACAAGAGACAACACCATGCTGCTCCAGGGTGCTAATGGCACCTTGGCAGCAGTGTGAAAAAGAGATGCTTTTTGCAGCTTCTTTTTGGGGTGGATTGTTGCCATACCTGTGTGGTTGGCATTGCAACAATCCAGGGCAGAAAGGGGTGGTGTCTTGGTACTCCTTTCTGCCCATTTGTATCCCCTCTCATAGTCTTTCAGATAGTCTATACCTAAGCCATATAGGGCTTTATAGGTCATAACCAGCTCTTTGAACTGTGCCCAAAAATGAACTGGTAGCCAGATAAATTGGTTTAACCAAATGAGTGATATGTTCCCTGTAACTAGTCCAGTTAGCATTCTGGTTGCAGCATTTTGGACACACTACAGTTTCCAAAGGCAGCCCCACGTAGAGTGCATCACAGTAATCCTAACAAGAGTTAGTCAAGGCATGTGTCACCATAGCCAGATCTGCCATCCCAAGCAAAGGGTGTAGTTGGCACACTAGTTTTAAATGTGCAAATGCACTCCTGGCCACTGCTGAAACTTGAGCATCCAAAGTTGAATCCAGGAGAACACCCAAGCTGCGAGCCTGAGATTTCAGGGGAGTGTAACCCCATCCAGCAAGAGGCAGAGACCCTATTCCCTGATCTGCCTTTTGACTGACCAGGAGCACCTCTGTCTTTTCTGGATTAAGTTTCAATGTGTTTGCCTTCGTCTATTACTGATAACAGACACTGGTTCATTACAGAGACAGCTTCCTTGGAATGAGATGGAGAGATAGAGTTGGGTGTCATCAGCATACTGGAGACACCACACCTCAGAACTCTGGATGACCTCTCCCAGCAGTTTCATGTAGATGTTAAACACCTTGGTTATTAGTACTTGGAAGGATGACTGCCAGGAAATACTGTGGGCTATATAGAGGAAAACAATGACAAACCATGTGAAGCTGCCAGAGCTTTTAGATCATCAGGAGAAGGTTTTCTCTCACTCTCACCACATCACAGGTGAGAGCCTTCTCTGGCTGTTCCCACCCTCTTCAACGCTCTTAAATGAATTTTAATTGTTTTTAAAATTGTAGTGGTAAGTTTTTAACCAAATTTTTCTGTAAACCGCCTTGAGTCCCACTCCAGGAGAAAGGCAGCATATAAACATAATAAAATAAAATAACTTCCTCTGAATACAAGAAAACCCTGTGATAAGTCAGAGACGCCTAGAAGGCACACAGGAACAGCAACAAACACATGACAATAAACACAAGCACATATTTGAGGAAAAGGGCAGTCGACACTCCAACTTTCCTACTGGTAGAAATGGCAGCTGTGATTTTGGTTGGAATTTGTATCCTTTGTACCAGCCTCTAGATTCCCCAAGGAATCGATCTTTGTACCGTTCTCTAGTCTTTTGCAAACTTTGATCGCAACTTCATGGAAGATAAGCAGAGCTTCAAAGTGACACATTACAAGGAATTAGTTGTAAATAATGTTGCTACCGTATATGCGACTGGCAAGCTATTTGGGGGTTAGGAGGGTGTAACAAAGTTAAATTTTGAAAGCAATGTAGCAGGTACAGGTTACTTTACTACTATACAAGTAACAGTTTCCGCTTATGTTTTAAAAGTTATTTTACAGGCATTTTAAGAGGCATTTTGACAGTTTCTTAAGCTTTATCAGCTTTAAAGTTTCCCCACCTTAAAAAGCAACTAAAAGCAATAGGCAGCATAAGTTTATTTTCTTCAGCTGCTGCCACATTGCTGCCACACTACTTGCCCATAGGGAAACCAGACTTGCCCACAGGGAACAGTTGGAGAATACTTGCCCATAGGGTGCTCTGGTGCCAGAACAAACTGCAGTTCCCAGAACTCCATAGCATGGAGCCATGGCAGTTAGAGTGGGGTCAAACCAGATTATTTCTGTCATGTGGATGCAGCCTTGGACGTCTTTTGCCATCCATTGAAGTCAGCCTCATGGCACATAACAACAATAGGGCCCAGTTCCTGATCAGCAGCAGGCCTTTTTAAATTTAATTTGATTTGATTTGATTTTTAAATAGAGGCAGCTAATTTCTGCACTTTTAAATAAAACTTCTCTTGTGGGGCTGTATGGAAAACAACTGTATTGTATAGTTTTATTTTATTATTCCTTTAAAAAAAACTTTTTGAATTAGAGGAAGCCACTACCCACACATTTAAATATAATTTAGCTTGGAGGCATCATGGCCCTGAAAGAGTTAAGAACTCTTTTTGAAAAGTGCCTTTTAGCATTCAGTTTAGAGGAGGTCCCCAAGGTTCCTGGGTGTCCCTTGGGGGCTGCAATGGCTGGACACCCCTCCTTATGGCAGAGAGGAAGAGGAGGAGGAGGAGGAGCAAGGTGACCAGGTGTCCTCCTTTTCCAGGATGTGCCCTACTTTTTAGCCTTCTGTCCAGGAGGAATTCCAATAGGTCCTCCATTTTGAGCATGACTAAGAAGCATGGATTTAGATTTCTATGAGTCATGACCACTGTTTTTCTTGAATGCCCTCCATTTTGTGGTGCCTGATCCTCCTTTGTGGTGAGGACCTCTGGTCACCTTGAGGAGCATGTATTTGCAGGGTGATCAAAGGTCAGGTGATCAAAGATAAAGGAGGGCCAGGCACCACAAAATGGAGGGCATTCCAGAAAAATGAACGACAGGACCAAAGAAAAAGCTCAAATCATTCACATATCAATGTAAATTCATGCTTCTCAGTGATGCACAAAATAAAGGACATTTTGGAATTCTTCCTGGACAGAAGGTGGAAATGGAGGAGGTGTCCTGGAAAAGAACAAGGTGTCCAGAGGTCCTCACTGCCAAAGAGGACCAGGCATTGCAAAATGGAGGGCATTTCAGAAAAATGGAGGATAGACCACAATAAAACATCCAAACGCTCATATGTCAGTGTAAATTCCTGCTTCTTAATGAGGCACAGAATGGAGGACCTTTTGGAACTCCTCCCGGACAAGAAGGTTGAAATGGGGGACAGGTCCTGGGAAAGGAGGACATGCCTGGTCGCCCTGTGTGTGTGGCCCTTTCCACATGAATTTACATTGAAATTTGATACACAGTATATTGATATAATATGAAAGCTCATGCTGTCAGCTTCTTTCTTTCAGCGAGTCTCAAATATTGATGCTATATATCAAGAGAGAGAGAGAGAGAGAGAGAATTTATATATTGATTTTATATATTGACTATATATTGACTACACTCATCCCTCCATATTTGTGTCTTTGGTATTTGCGGGTTTGATTATCCACAGATTTGATTAATATGTACTCTCTAGGAATATCTAAGTCCTCCAGTGCAACTCTATGGTCAACTTTAACTAAAAGTTGCACTGAAAGACCTAGAGATTCCTAATACTCTACTAGGCCTTTGTAGCTCTTCCAGTGCAGTTCTATGGTCAGCATCTGTCAGACGTTGACCACAGAATTGCCCTGGAGGACCTAGAGATTCCTAGAGAGGTGTCCTCTCAGGAAAAACATAAGTGTTTTTGTTATTTGTGGTATTTTCATATTCATGGGGGTCTTATGCCCCTGATCCTAGTGAATATGGAGGGACAAGTGTATTGATTTTATGTATTGATATATACTGATTTATTGGTAGAATTCAAAGATATAGCCATGTTAGTCTGTGAAATCAATATATAGAGAGCTCTTGTAGCACCTTTTGAGACTCACTGAAAGAAATTGGCAACATGAGCTTTCGTAGACTTCAGTCTACTTCCTCGATGCATTTGACGTACATATTGATATATACTGACTATATAGTGATATATCATATATAGATATAGATTGATTAATATATTTATATATATTGATGTATACTATGTATTGATATATATAGAGATATAAATTGATTTAGATATTTATGTATTGATATTTACTGACTATGTATTGATATATAGATATAGATTAATTAATCTATTTATATATTTATATATAATGACTGTATATTGATATATCATATATATATATATACTGACTATATATGAATACATAAATATATAAATGGCTGTGATATATTGATAAATCATATATATATTGATGTATATATTGATAAATCATATACTATATATAGAGAGATTTATATATTGATAAATCATATACTATATATATTGATTTATACTGTATATTGATAAATCATACTATATATATTGATTTATATATTGCTAAATCATATACTATAGATAGATAGATAGATAGATAGATAGATAGATCCCTCATCCACTCCTGGCTCAAAGGGGCAGAGAAAGTGGAGATGGGGGAATGAATGACGCCCAGTTTTTCCTCTCCCAAAAGGACAATGAATGAGCCAAGCCAATGCGGGGAGGGGAAGGGGAGAGTGGCACCCTGTCCAGCCAATGGGGAGAGCCCCTTTCCTCTCTGCCCAAAGGGCGGGCTTCTCTCCTGCCTATTTGCCTGCCTGATGCTGGGCGCCTGGACTTGTGAGCAGCAGCAGCAGGCAGCGCCTGGGTTCCAGTCCCGGGTCCGGCGCGAGGCGGAGAGGCTCCTGCTCGCTCCTTCTTCTTCCTGGGCGCTTCGCGTTGCATTCGTCGGAGCCCCAGAGAGGAGCAGGTGCACCGTTGCTGCTGTCTTAGCAACCTCAGCGCTCCCTGGACGGACTGATTTGCAAGCAGCAGAGGTTGTCTGGTGCAAGGAGAAGGAGGGAGGCAGGGAGGGAGAGGCTGCGGAGGAGGAAGAGTCAATGCATCCCCACGGCGCCACACTGCAGAAATAATCCAGATTGAGGCCGCTTTAACTGCCCTGGCTCCATGCTGGGGAAATTTTTAGGAACTGTAGCCCTGTGAGACTCCAATTTGCCTTCCTTCCCTGCCAGAGAAAGAGACAGAGCTCTGGGGCCACAAATAAACTACAGTTCCCAGGATTCTCCCTAGCACTGAGCCAGGGCTGTTAAAGCGGTCCCGAACTGGATTATTTCTGCAGTGTGTGTTTTGGACCAGCCTCTTATTTCATGACCAAAGTACAATAGCCTTATAGTTTTGATCCTTTTGGCTTCTAAGGAGAGTTACAGCGGGCTCAAAGTGGATTGTTTCCGCGGTGTGTTTTGGACCATCTTCTTATTTCATGGCCAAAGTACAATAGCCTTATATAGTTTGAGCATTTTGGCTTCTAAGGAGAGTTAAAGCGGTCTCGAAGTGGATTGTTTCCGCAGTGGCCCTATTTGTCGCCTCAGCCATGCCGCTCTGGGGGTCTGGCCCTCCTCTTCTCCCTCGGCTGAGGTGCCTCTTCCCTGCCACCCTTCTCCTCCTCCTCAGCCTTGGGGGGCTCCTACTTTTGCTCCAGGAGGAGCCCCCTTCTTCTTCGCCTGACACCTCTGAAAAGGAGCTGGAGAAGGAGCCCCTTCGAGAAGGTTCCCTGCTTGGCCCCATGTGCTCCTCTTTGGCCCAAGGCGGGAAAGCCTTCGTGTGGCAGCAACGCCTGAAGACCACGTGGGGCTCTTCCCCATCATGCGAGGCCTACATCTCCAAGAGCCACTACCTGACAAAGCCCCTGTCATCAGAGGAGGAGGCCTTCCCCTTGGCCTACATCCTGACCCTCCACAAGGACTTTGCCACCTTCGAGCGCCTCTTCCGGGCCCTCTACCTGCCCCACAACCTCTACTGCCTCCATGTCGACCCCAAGTCACCGCCGGCCTTCCAGAGAGCCGTTGAGCGGCTGGCCAGCTGCTTCCCCAACGCCTTCCTGGCCTCCCGGGCCGAACCCGTCGTCTACGCGGGAATCTCCCGCCTCCAGGCCGACCTCCACTGCCTCAGGGACCTGCTGGCCTCGCCAGTGCCTTGGAGATATGTCCTCAATGGCTGCGGACAGGACTTCCCACTCCGCACCAACCTCGAGGTCATCCGGCATCTGAAAGGCTTCCGAGGGAGGAACATCACCCCCGGCGTCCCCATGCCCGCCCGCTATGCATCCCGCACCACATTCGTCTACCGGCAGCACATGGGCCCCCAAGCCTCCTTCATGAAGCGCACCTCCCAGGCCAAGCCCCCGCCGCCCCACAACCTCAGCCTCTACTTTGGCTCGGCCTACATCGCCCTCACCAGGCCCTTCGTGGAGTTCCTCTTCCATGACAAGAGGGCCCTGGACTTGCTGGACTGGTCCAAGGACACCTACAGCCCCGACGAACACTTCTGGGTGACCCTCAACAGGATCCCAGGTGAGGCCCCCAGGGCTCTGTCTAAAACCCCCAAAGAAGGAGGCTCCATCGCTGTCTGAGGAGGCCTATTCCAGGCTGCATCTACACAAAAGAAATAACCCGGTTTGGCACCACTTTTCTGCATCCTGGCTCAAGGCTATGGAATTCTGGTAGTTGAAGTATGCTCCGCTCCAGTCTGGGCCCCACAACATACTCCATCTCCCAGAATTCCATAGCCTTGAGCCAGGAGACTGAAAAGCGGGTGCCAAATTGGGTTATGTCTCCAGTATGATTGCAGCCCCAAGGTCCACCAAGGGTCAGGAAACTCTTCCTAACACTGAGGTGGAATCTCTTTTTTCCTGGAGCTTGCATCCATTTCTCCGGATCCTTTTCTCTCTGGAGCAGCAGAAAACAAGCTTGCTCCCTCCTCAGTATGACATGACATCCCTTCAAATAGTTAGGCATGGCAATCATGCCGTCTCTTAACCTTCTCTTCCCCAACCTGAGGGCACATCCAGACAGATTGAGAAAACCCAAATTTTCATAGAATCACAGAGTTGGAAGAGACCACAAGGTCCAACCCCCCTGCCATGCAGGAACTCGCAATCACCCCCCCCCCCCCCACACACACACACAGATGGCCATCCAGTCTCTGTTTAAAGACTTCCAAAGAAGGAGACTCCACTACTCTCCGAGGAAGCCTATTCCAGTGTCCAACAAGGGTCAGGAAGTTCTTCCTAAGGTTGAGGAGGAATCTCTTTTCCTATAGCTTGCATCCATTGCTCTATGTCCTATTCTCTGGAGCAGCAGAAAACAATCTTGCTGTATCCTCAACGTGATATCCTTCAGATAGTTAGACATGGCATCCATTGCTCCCTGTCTTGTTCTCTGGAGCAGCAGAAAACAAGCCCACTCCATCCTCAACATGACATCCCTTTAAATACTTAGACATGGCATCCATGTCCTATTTTTGGGGGCAGCAGAAAACAAGCCTGCTCCATCCTCAAGGTGACATCGCTTCAAATATGCCAGGGTAGCTGTGTTGGCCATTTAACAAACACAAACAAAAATCCATCAGTGATACCTTTATTACCAACCAAAAGGATGGATTTTTGTTTGTATCCCTTCAAATAGTTAGACTGGGCTATCATGTCACTTTTTACCCTTCTCTTCCCCAACGTGAGCATTACTCAGCTACGTAAGACATGCTTCATAGGGTATGGTTTCCAGATCTCTCACCATTTTGGTCAACGTTCTCTAGACACCCTCCTGTTTGTCCACATCCTTCTTGAATTGTGTCCAAAACAGGACATAGTATTCCAGGTATTCCTGACCAAAGTAATAGAGCACCTGGGTCTCCTATCCTCATTTCAACAGCTCTGGCTTTCCAGATGTTTTGGACTTCAGCTCCCAGAAGCCTCAACCATCCTGGCCAATGGTCTGGGATTCTGGGACCCAAAGTCCAAAACACCTGGAATGCCAAAATTTGGGAATCACTGGTCTAGATGCACCCTTAGTTTAGTCATTTTGTCTTCTAGAGAGAGTTCAAGTTCAATAAGCTCTGAGCAATATGCATTAATTTTTTTGGTTGCTTTTTAGGAGTTTGCCACAGTTTCACAGTAAATTGGCTGTGTTGTCAGAATCTGAATCAGAATCTGGGTCCTGCTGATGCTTCTCCACTTGGCATGCACTCTATCCTGTAATACGGTTGAGTTTATTTGCCTCTAATGCAGTCTTCCTCTTTTCCTGCTCTCTCCCATTTTATCAAGTATGATTGTCTTTACTAATGAATCCTGTCCTCTCATGGTATGTCCAAAGTATGATAGTCTAAGGGCACATCCAGACAGATTGAGAAGTCCCAGATTTTCATAACATTATAGTATCATAAAGTTGGAAGAGACCACAAGGGCCATCCAGTCCAATCCCCTGCCATGCAGGAGCTCACAATCAAAGCACCCCCAACAGATGGCCATCCAGCCTCTGTTTAAAGACCTCCAAAGAAGGAGACTCCACCACTCTCCATGGGAGAGTGTCTTCCACTGTTGAACAGCTCTTACTGTCAGGAGGTTACTCCTAATGTTTAGATAGAATCTTTTCCTGTAGCTTCCATCCAGTGCTCCATGGTCTATTCTGTGGAGCAGCAGAAAACAAACTTGCTCCAACCTCAATATGACACCCCTTCAAATATTTAAACAGGGCTATCCTATCACCTCTTAACTGTCTCTTCTCCAGGCTAAATGTACCCAGCTCCCTAAGTCTCTTCTCACAGGGCATGGTTTCCACACCCATCACCATTTTAGTTGCTCTCTGTGGACACACTCCAGCTTGTCAACAGAATAGAGAGGCACTATTATTTCCCTTGATCTAGATACTATATTTCTATTGATGCAACCTAGAATCACATTGCCCTTTTTAGCTGCCGCATCACACTGTTGACTCATGTTCAAGTTGTGGTCTACTAGATCCTTTTCACATGCAGTCTTGTTAAGCCAGGTGTCCTCCATCCTATATTTATGCATTTCATTTTTTCTGCCTAAGTGCAGTACCTTGCATTTCTCCCTGTTGACGTTCATTTTGTTAGTTTTCTGATCTATTAAGGTCATTTTGAATTTTTATCCCCTCCTTTGTGGTATTAACTGCTCTTCCTAATTTGGTATCATCTGCAAATTTGATAAGCATGTCCATTATTCTTTCATCCAAGTCATTGACAAAAATGTTGAACATTTGGCACCCCACAGGTAATTTCTCTCCAGGATGAAGAGGAGCCATTCTGAGCATCCTTTGGGTTTGGCCGGTCAACCAATTACTAATCCACCTAACAGTTGCACTGTCTAGCCCACATTTTACTAGCTGGTTTGCAAGAATATCATGGGGGACCTTGTCAAACCCCTTACTCAAATCAAGATATGCTATGTCTACAACATTCCCTTCATCTACCAAGCTGCTAATTTTACACACACACACACACAAACACACACACACACACACATATCTGGGAGTAGAGATAAAATATCCTGGGATAAACAGAATGTTGTGGATCTCCAAAATAAAATGAAAAAGAACATGGACTTTTTAATCTATCTAGATGCACTCTCAGTTTGGTCATTTTGTCTTCTAGGGAAAGTTCAGGTTTGATTTGCTCTGAGCTACATTCATTTTTTTTTTTTTAGCAGTCCATGGTTTTTAGCAGAACCACATTTCAGATGAGTTGATATCTTGTTCACTGTCTATCTTTCACACCTATACATATAAGTCAGAAATATTCATGGCATGAACAACCTTGACCTTGGTATTCAGTGATATATCTGTACACTTCAGGACCTTGTCTTCTTCTTTCATAGCAGCTCTTCCATGTCCTATTCTTCTGTTTACTTCACGACATTCTTCAGTTTGATTTGTGACTGAGCCAAGGCATAGAAAAATCTTTTAACTATTTCAGAGTCTTCATCCTCTATTTTAAAGTTATGTAGATCATCTGTAGTCACTTCTTTTTGTTTTCTTAATGTTCAGCTGTAACCCTGCTTAATCGTGGATGTATTTCTGTTGATGTATTTTTGTATCATCTAATTTATCTATTGCAGCCTGCAGTAGAGGATACAATAACCATGAGCTTTATCTGCATGCATTATCAAGGCAGTTTTTAAAAATGTTTACAAGCTTATTTATAAGATCTGAGTTAGATTCTCTTTCTAGTTACCCAATTACGTCTGACCTGGTGTCTTGTATTTCTGTTTTATGTTTGTTTGAAGCAACAATTACTTCTGAGCAGGAGAAAGAAAGTATCTTTAAAAATTAATCCGGAATCTCCTTGTCCAGGAAATCAGTCTTTAATTATGAAACAAACACGCAGAAATTGACTGCATGTTTCGTCTCATATTTCAATTTCTACAAGTGCTAAAATCTCACTTTTTAAAACAGTGGAAGTTTGTAAACTGAGGATTATAACTCATCTGGGGAAGCACTGCCCAGCTTGCAGATACCCTATTGTGGGCATCCATGCCCAAGTCAAAAAACATCCCACAATTTGGAGAATCCCAAAGTACATATGCATATTACCTGGGAAAAGGGAGCATCTTATCTATCTTTCGTAGGAACACCACTTGACCAACAAATAACATATCCTTCTAGGATCTTGTGGAGGGCATACTGACTGGAAAGGGCTTCTATTTCATTTTTCCACAGTTGTGATTCTATAGTCTTCAGATATATTTTAGTACCACCCAAAGGAAGAAACAAGTGAATTACTTTGATATTTATTTATTTACATAAAAGTGATATTCATCATCACATTTAATCAGTTACAAGTATAGTTTTGATTATTACTTGAGGAAAAAGTTGTGAGTAGAGAGACCCAAGGTGCATCTACACTGTAGAAATAATGCAGTTTGACACCACTTTAACTGCCATTTCTCAATTCTACAGAATCCTGGGATTTATAGTTTGGTGAGGCACCCACACTATTTGACAGAGAGCAAAAACCTTGTAAAACGACAAATCCCAGGATTCCATAGGATGGAACTACAGTACTTAATGTGGCATCAGACTGCATTATTTCTACAGTGTAGATGCACCCTTAATCCCTTTCAGGTAACTGAAAGGAGAGATATTTTTTTAAAGAAAAAAGGCAATAGTGTGGCATCCACTATTGAAAAAGTACAGTATTGAAGAGGTACAGCCATGGTATCCCAGTGTCACCATCAGCTGAAACCCCTGACCTGAAGAGGGATTTTAAGAACATTTGGCGGAATGTACTTAGCATCCTCCCCCATGATAGTGCAGGTTTTCCATTTGGGAGGAAAGTTCTCCTTGTGTTCAAAAAAATATCCCCCTTCAGATCTTCCTTCTCAGTAAAGGAAGGTGGAGATGATACACTCAATGGGGCTGTGGGATCGGGTGCTTCATGCACCCCTTGCCCCTCCACATTATATGTTCACATTTGTTCTTTGAACACTTTCAAGGAGCCTTAAAAATACCAAAGTCATTGTACATAATATACAGTAAATAATAGATTGCTGCTATACCTTTAACCCACAGGCCAAGATTACTTGTAACTTCCTTCTTACACGCAATGGAAAATGCAATGAAAAATCTAAATAGCTGAAACAATGGAGCCTGTTCTGTAGTGCTCTT
>NC_056525.1:170449228-170457560 GCF_019175285.1 Sceloporus undulatus
CTTGCCCAGACCCACAAATCGAAATGGGAGTCATATTTAATTCTGTAGGCAAGCTTTCTCTTAAACAGTGTAGTCTTTCAAAAGTCTGCATCCATGGAGTGGGACACAATCTCAGGTGGAGTGTTCAGGGAGGACCCGCTTGGTCAAGCCTTCCTTATCCTTATGGCCGAGCACTGGGGATTAACAAATGTTTCTTCAGTATTTGTTCAGTTTAGGAGTGTTAGTTAGTCAATGAAATGCAAAGCAGCACAGTTCTCCCTACTGAAGGTGACTGAATGACTGCTTACAGATCAGAGCTGTAGGACACTAAACCATATTTGAACAGTACTGTCAACAACTCTTTGTCGATATAAGATTTTCAAGGAGCAATGAAATGATGCCCGGCTACAGAAAATGTACATGCCAGCAGAACCTCATCAGTGAAACAAGGCTGGCTACCAGATACTGTAAAGAGGCTGGGATGCTGTCAGGTAGTCTCAGATAACAGAAACAAAATGCCTCCTTTGGCAAAAAAAACCAGATCAAGTGATTAAATTCATTGAAAGAAGATTATGTAAATAAACTCACATTTCATTAGGTAAGAGATTTACTCCCTTCCCTTTTCAGTCAGTTTACAGCCCCACAAATCCCTGGCTCTCTTTACCTTAGAGAGGAAATGTTCCCATGTCCATGACGGAAAAGGATCTGCAAACCCAAGGTTTTTTTTTATGGCAGTTGAATGTGACCTTGTACATACAGAGCTCTACTGTCTTTAAGTGGATAAATTCTAGCTGTTCAAGGTTGTGGGCTTTTGTGCTACACACTTTGATCTTTTCAATCAAATAAAGTTGATGCAAAGTGAAATAAAGTGGTTTATGGTTTCCTGCTGTTGGCACCTTGTGAAATGGCCCATGAGAAGCATCATTGAGCAAGTCATAAGACACTTGTAGCATCCAGTTGAAATGGAAAGGTAGATGTAATAGGAGTATAGTATAATTTAGCTCCTGCTAAGCCAGGTTTAAACTAGGAAAGTGTTGTAAGTGTAGCTTGGTGAAGATGTAACCTAGCGATTAGTAGTTAGGACTTGGATGAACTTCCTCAGATTTAAAAAAAAAAAAAAGATTTGCCTAATTCATCATCTCAGCCCCAGCTGCAACAAAGACCAGAAAGGGCTGTTGTCGTTTTTTTGCAGGGGGGCGGGAGCACTGGCTGTTCCTCTGCCACCCTCTGTGGGAGGAGGACACCACCACTGATGGGAGATGATGGAGGTTCCAATCCAACACATCTGTCCAGAGGGCCACATGTTCCTCATCTTTGTGTTAGGATGAAGACACTGTTGTGATCTCTCTCCATTGCTCCATTCTCCCAGGAGCCACAGAAAGAGAGTTAAGTGAGTCACTGACCAAAATGCATAGTCCTCTCGGTTTTTTCTTCCACTAGAACATTTTAACATCAAAATTCCAAACAACCTTGGCCATTTGGGACTCCAAATTGGGGAAAAGGTGGGATATTAAATAAACGAACAACAAATTCGGCCAAGTTCTGTTTTTGAGACTTTCAACTTAAGACACTGACTCCTTTAAATTAGAAACCTTTTGCACACTCTGATGCAACCCAATATGCATGTTCGTAAGGCCTGTCAGGCTGGACCGTACCTTGAACAGAATGAATGATCTCCTCTGGATACACTCCAGCTTTTAAGACCAACTACTAGTCGTGTATGCAGATGGCAAGGAGAGACTATCTTGTCTTGGCTTCAAGCAGGAATATGTTTTGGGTCAGCCCTGGGCACTACTACTCTTGTGGCTTTATATTGGTGGTTACAGGAGCAGGGCCTTGAATATTAGGATTTTGGCTAACATCCTAGAGTAGTGCTATCAGAGCAATGCAATGCAGCAAAGAACTATGGCATGAACCCTCATTGTAGGTCAGGGAAGCAGCAGGTTTGATTGGTGCAAGATCTCCTGGTTTCCATGGTTCTCTCTGTTATGCCATGCTCTAGCAAAAAGGAACTAGCCTGAGAATATGTGAAAGCATTTGTGGTCTGTGATGGCTGAGCCTGTACAGACAGGCCAAATAAAGCTGCTTCTGGCACTTAGAAGTATGCTGTTTAAGTGCTGCATGTACCCTACGAGGCCAGAAGCCATGCCAAAGCCATGCCCAGTCTAAGGTCTGGGATGCAGCTTTGGCGCAGCTTCTGGCCTCTTAAGATGTGTGTGTCATTTAAACGCATACCCCAAAGTGACTCAAAGCCTTTATTTTGTACCCCCAAAGTGACTCAAAGCAGCTTTATTTTGGCCTATCTGTATGGGCCCTCTTGTAAACTGTTAACTCCTACAGAACAAAATGGAACTAAAGTCCTCCCACTCACCTCATCTGTACTAGTCTTTAACATCTGCAAAAGTGTGAAAGTGCTTCTAGCTGTGTAACATTTTCTCCAGAGATTGGGCCACTCAGCCAACTGGTTTCCTGTCCTTTTGAGTCAGAGAAATATCCCCCCCATGAGGCAGTTGTTTTATCAGGTCAACAAGGCTTGATATGTCAAAGGGAACAAAGCCTGCAGCACACCCAGGAAATATACCTTTTCCCCCATGCTGCACTAAATGCTGGAGGCTTTCAAACACTGGGCCTGACCTGCTGTGTACAGGAAAAACAGGGTTACCATGTAGAAACCTGAACCCCAGCTACTGGTTAAGTACAGTAATGAAATCCTTCTGAGAAGTACCCTTATTATTTTCCACCATATTTTTGTGTACATCACCTCAGATGTGTCTGTGCTCTTACTGCACAGAGAGAAACAAAACATATATTCACTCTACTCACAAATTCACCTGTAAGCATTGGGCTAAAAACTATGGCAGATGAAACAGTGTTAGTACAGGGTGTTCGAAAATTATCTTTACAATTTCAATTTTATATGGAATTGAAATTGTACAGATAATGTGAAGTCAAAGCCCTTCATGACTAGCATCCATAGTTTTTCTAGAACATGGCCACATAGCCCGAAAAACCCACAAAAAGCTATGTACAGATAATTTTTATACACTCTCTATGCGCTTAGGCTGGACATCCCCAGCCTACATCCTATAACTGTATGCATGTAGTATTCCTTTTGTATATGTGCTGAAAGCCCAATTGCTGGAGGTGAGATGAAGAACTTGGAAAAGTTCCTTTTTTGAGATTACAAATTCCAGAATCCCCTGACTCTCATACTTACTGACCATGCTGGCTGGAGGATTCTGGGATCTGTGGTCTAAGCAAGGAATTTTTCCAAGATCTGTTCCATTCCTCCTCAAGCCATATAGGCTAAGGATGGGCAACTTTGGGAAATGGGGGGGGGGGTTACATTAGACTCCCTGGAAGAACTTGGAGGGGTATATCTCTCTCAGAGCATCCCCTCTGACAAAAAAATGTTTAAGAGTTTGGCTTAGTTTAGTAAGTAAAATTGAATAGGGGCCCAAGGTTTTTCCTTTACTGTTAGGCAAAATAGTATAATGGTTACAGGTTGTAAGAGTGTTCCTAGGTTAAGATTGGATGAAGGCTACTGTTTTCAAGGTCCATATTAACTAGACTACCATGAAATTTCCAGATATTAACTGGTAGTGATGGTCCTTCATGAATGGGATCTGGATTAGCTAATCCAGGATGTAGTTTGGATAACTTGATTTGAGGAGTGACTTATCGGTTGCAGGGCTAATTGCTGGTCCTAGTGGTTTTGTGGTTTGCATTCCAACAAGTAATGCTCCAAGCAATATAAGTAGGTTAATAGTCAGTAGATGTAAATGTCAACTTCCCTGCTGTCGTTAAGCAGCCTCCTGGGGCAGATTGGAGATTCTAGAGTCAAGGTATAAAAGACATGCCAAGTACAGTATCTGAGCAACATAATAATAAATATGAGTTTGTTAATACACTTCCTGTTGTGTTTGTTAGCTTATGCTGAAAACTACATATAGAGGGTTTTACCCATTGGCCTTTGGAGTAGTAGGTCCCTACCCAAGCCATACAGAATTCAAGTTCCATGGCAGCAAAAATACAAAGGTGCAGATTAAAATTTAGAAAATGACTTTCAGTGATGGAAAAAAACCTTCTACCACTCAGGAAAAAGGTGGAGTATAAAATTAATCAATCAGTCAATAATAAAACTGGACTATAGGTTTGAGAATCCCCCAACCTGCATGGCCAATGGCTATATTGGCTGGGGATTCTGGGAGTTGTCTAAAATTAATTTTACCAAACTTTAGACAGAGCAAAATGTTTCTCAGACATGCCTGGATTCAACACTGTACTACAGAACTGAGGATCAAAACAGACCGGCAGTAAGTGTCGGCTTGGGGGTGGTGTTGAGTCATGGCTTTTAGATGATGTATGCCCCAACAATGCCCCCAAACCAGCATCATGCCACCCCCCCCCCCCAGATGGCGAGCCGTTTTGCAGTGCTCCGGCAGTACAGTGTTCAGATGCCACACACTAAAGGAGTGCTAAAGAGCCCATGTAAAGGGTGGCATTTTTCCACCCCAAAAAGGAGCAGCATTTTGCTGCTTCTTTTTGGGCCAGGAAAATGCTGGATTGGGGCCAAGGCGTGCGGTTGCTGTGGCCCCGATCCGGTGCTTAAAGGAGCAGCATCAAGCCCCCACTTTAGGGTCATCTGTACTGGCCCTTATTATATTTTTATCCTTCTCACAATTGCTTTGATTGGTAGGGTAGTCAGTCACATTAAACAAAACAGACAACCAATGTGGTATGTAGTGAAACAACATGACTTGCCTGTTCACTCAAGAACCCAGCCTTGTTCTTCCTGAGCTTCTTCCTCTGACCTCAGAGCCTGCCTGGAGGGCATCCTATGGCTGGGAGCCTTGCAAAGTATGCATACTTGTTACCTGGGGGAAAAGAGTATCTTATCTGTCTTTCACATGAACACCCTTTGGAGTGCAAAAAATGTGTTCTTCTGGGATCTTGTGAAAGCCACATTGGCTGGAAAGACAGGTCAGCCTTCTTCAAGGCTCCTGTTTCAGCTTCTGTGCTTGGGGCCACTCTGTGGTCTTGAAAAGTAGCAATATTATCCACAGGCAGAAGTAACTTGCATTACTGTGAAATGTCAAAATAATTACACATAATGGACATTTGTCACAGCATTTTGTCAGGTGTATATATAACACCTGAATCTGTTTCCTAAAGAAAACAAGTCTGTGTTACCAAAAGAAGGAAGAATCTTTGTGAGAACTGGGGTTTTGTTGTTGTTGTTTGCTTTGTTTTCTTAAAGTTGCTTAGAGTGAACTACCCATGTATGGACTATAAAATTTATTTTAGCTGTGGCAAGATTTTTGGAGGAAGCTGCCTAAGGATTGTACCTCCCGGAGGGTTTTAAGTAATGCCAGCTGAAAATCCCCCACCCCCACCTTTATGAGTTTGTCTGCCTTTCCTGATTGCCAAAGTGGATATTTTTCTCTGAAAGTATAGAAAAAGTTCATTTTCTTTGTAATTGTTGTAAGCCTTCAAGTTTTCTGACTTATGGTGACCCTACCATGGGATTTTCTTGTCAAGAGTTGTTCAGAGGAGGTTTGCCATTGCCTTTCCATGAGGCTGAGAGCATGACCAAACCAGGAATTGAATCCAGGTCTTCAGAGTCCAAAGCTTTAGGAAGACTATATTGAGGATATGGTATTTTGGCCACATCAAAAGAAGGCATGATTCATTAGAAAAGACAATACAGTAGGCCCTCTGTATACACAAATTTTTATCCATGTATTCAAGCATCCACATATAACCTTGATTTTGTCATTTTATTTAACATCATTTCACTATGCCATTGTATTTAATAGGATTTCAGTATCCACGGATTTTAGTATCCACAGGGAACCATGGAACCAAACTCCAGCGGATAACAAGGGTCCACTGTAATGTTAGAAAGGCAGAGGTTTGTAGCAAGAGAGTAAGAGTGCATACTACATGAATAGACTCAGTCAAGAAGACCAAAGCAGTTGTGGACAAGGGGTCTGCTTCACTCACATGGTCGCCATGTGAGTCAATTCGAGGGCAGTTAACAACAATTTATATTTCATTTATTACAATAATTAATCCCAGAATAGGAAGACGTAAGGTTTATTTTAAGTATTTTGCTGGCAAATGATTTTCCTTAACAGTAGTAAAATTTGCTGAATTTTAAAAAATAAGTGTGGATTATAAGGGAGACATAGGAATTCGACTAGAAATATCACCTAGGAGCAGTTACAGTATATTTATCTGGTATTTGCAGTGCTATTGTTCTGTGTCCTTGCAGTCTGCCAGTGTTAGCAAAAATTGCTGTTATCAGCTGACATTCAGTTTCAGGATACACAGCATATCCGCTTCTACCAAAGGAAGGAAATGGAATGAAGCACTTAAAAGAAAGCTACATTTAATGAATTATAGTTTGCTATTATGATCTTTTTCATAGAAAGTTATACTAATGCTAGGCTTACAATTGCAAAGAATCTGATATATTTCATTTACAAGATCTATTCTATTCATAACTAAAATAGAAATAAAAAGTATCTAATGAGGCCTTTACAACTAACATTATAATGCCATAATCTTTCATGAATCAGAGCCTAACCAACTGCAGAACATTCAACCTCCCTAGACATACAATAAGGGATTTAAAGGTTATGGTCCTTGAACATGGAAATTGCAAAGGAAGACTAGAAAGAGAAACTGCTGAATTGAATTATATTTACAAATTTCAGTCTATTAACAGTGGTATGAATAAAGACAAAGGCTTCATGGCACACTACATATATCAATGCAAGAGTCCTTGCTACTGTAACAAAAGGAACCTTCTCACTCTGGTAACTTATTTTGGTAAGCAAAATTAATACTTTCACACATCAGCACTAACTGACCACTGTAAAGATCTGAAAGACTTGTAACTCTGTATGTTGCCCCTTAAAAATTTAGGGCAAGTGTCCTGATTTGCATCTTTCTGGGTCCTATTACATTCCATCCTACTCCCACAACTTTATATACACAGAGCCTTTGGGAAGACAGTACAGTATTAATCTCCAGAACTGGTTGTATCTCATCGGTGAGTTCTCAGCTGGAAGCTGTAGGTGCCATTTAGTTATGTGCTCTTTCTTTCTCTCTTTCTCTTTCCTCCCTTCCCTTCCTTCTTTTTTTGCTCTGTTCCAGGATACCTGTCTTGCCATATTACTTTGTTTTTTGAGCTCATTAGTTGGATTTAATTCAATGTTCAGTTAAACTGTTCTTGTTCAGTTGCTTTATTCCATACCAGCCACTTTGAATTCCATGCTTGGAAAAAGTCAGGATGTAAATTAAATAACTAAATAATTACTGAACCCATTGTATAAGGTTTTCTCAGTTCAGGGTGTAAAGCAGTGTGTAACAAGTTTGTTTTGGGTGTATCAGCCACCATTATTTCCCAGTCAACATACTATCGGCCCCAAAATGTTAGTTTTCCCTGCAGTAAGGATGAGGCCTGCCACAATTTTCATTTAATTAATTATTTAATTTATTTATATGCTGCTCTTTTCCATGGATGGGACCCAAGGTGGTTTCCAGAACAACAAACTAAAAACATGTGTAAAAGTTTTAAAACCAATTTAAAATCCCCAAATTAAAACACTGTAAATCCAAGTAATATTCATACAAAAATTAAAAACAGATAAAACATATATTTCCCTGCTTGGTGGAACAAAGAGAAAGTCTTCTGATAATCTTAATGCTCCGCCAGATTCATATGGGAAGTTACTATCTTTCAGATAGTCTGGACCTAAGCCTTATAGGACTTTATAGGTCATAACCAGCACTTTGAATTGTGGCTGGAAATGAAACAGTAGCCAGTGAAGCTGTTTAATAATAATAATAATAATAAAATTTATTAGAATCAGGGCGGTGCACAATAAAAGGCATACAACAATATAATAATACAAACATAATTTAAAAACAGTACAGTAAAATAAAAACAATAAAATTCGTGCCAGCTTGACAATGCTGACGGACAGGGGGGGGAGAGCATTCTGGGGCGAAATAGTCAGGGGTAGGCCTGCTCGAAGAAGTAGGTTTTCAGCCCCTTCTTAAATTGGGCTAGGGAGGTGGCTAAGCAGAGCTCAAGGGGCAGCGAGTTCCAGAGGTTGGGGGCAGAGATGGTGAAGGCCCTCCTAGAGGTGGAAGCTAATCTAGCCTTTGGAACTCTTAGAAGTTGCTGCCCAGATGATCTGAGTGTGCGGGGCGGATTATATGGAGAGAGGCGGTCCTGCAGATACCCTGGGCCCAAGCCATTTAGGGCTTTATAGGTAATAACCAACACCTTGTACTGTGCCCGGAAGCGAATAGGCAGCCAGTGAAGATCTTTAAGCAC
>NC_056525.1:170457660-170533490 GCF_019175285.1 Sceloporus undulatus
AGATGATCTGAGTGTGCGGGGCGGATTATATGGAGAGAGGCGGTCCTGCAGATACCCTGGGCCCAAGCCATTTAGGGCTTTATAGGTAATAACCAACACCTTGTACTGTGCCCGGAAGCGAATAGGCAGCCAGTGAAGATCTTTAAGCACTGGTGTTATATGACTGGCCCTGGATGTACCAGTGACCAGTCGGGCTGCCATGTTTGAACAAGGGAGTTATATACTCCCTATAACTGGCCCTGGTCAGCATTCGGTCTGCTGCATTTTGAATCCACTGAAGTTTCTAAAGACTTCTGAAAGGTAGCCGACGTAAAATGTGTTACACTAGTCCAAGTGGGATGTAACCAAGGCATGCATCATCATAGCCAAGTCAGACATCTCAAGGAATGGGCAATTACATTCTCGTAGGGGTGTGGGGGACCCCTCCAGAACTGTTCTTTTACTGTAGTCTTTCTTAACCATTCTTGCTTTTAATTTGCTTCAATTCATTTTAAAGTCCACTCTGTATGGGGTAAGTATCTTTCTCACAGCACTCAGACGAGCCTCCTGGAAGCATTAATAATATGATTTCTAGTGCCTAGAGCTGTGGAAGTAGAGGATGTTAAAGCAACATTTTTAGAGCATTCTAGTGCTGTAGCACTACAGAGTGCTCAGGAAATCACATCATTAGTGCTTCTGGGAGGTTTCCTAAAGAGCCTGCAGTAAGCCTCATGTGGGCTGTGTAGGTTAGATTGGATTGTAAAACAAGACCAAGTGGAGTTATGAATAAGAAACACTACAGAAAAAGAGGTTTTTTCAGTAGTGAATAATCCCATTGGGTTCTTTTTTTTTGGGGGGGGGGTAACACAACAGCCTTTTTTTTAAAAAAAAGTAAGCAATCTGTAACATTAATAGCTTGTAAATGCATAACATAATGTGTTTCTTTGATAAGCCAAACAGTAGTGATGACAGGTACCTGCCTAACACCAGACTTGACAAGTATTGTAAAAAAAGTTACATTCGTAGAATACATCCAAGCTCTAGGACAGGTTCTTCTTGGGAGGCACCACCTCCTGAAGTAAAGTGCCAGGTGATCAGGGAGAGTACCTGGCAGTAATGGGACTTTGCCTTAGCAGTACTCTTCCAAAGGCAGCCTGACACCAACATTCATGTCATCTCAGCACCAAACAATGGCTTTTAAAAAAGAAATCCTAGGATTTTTAAATCTCTGTGGCAAATGTTATATTGTTTTCCAAAATGTTTTGTCTTCTGTTTTATTGACATTTGTGTACTTCTATACATACAATATGCTAGGATATAGTCTGGTATTTCTCTTACTGTGAAATGCCCAGAAAGGACTGGCTGCTGAATTAATGTTATCAGTGTAACAAGCAAACACATGCTTCCTTGCTGGCTATGCCATCTTGGTGACAGGCACAGCAGTGTTATTCTGGGCATCCTGTAATGCACTGTGCCATAGATTGAGAACATATGACCTTCCCTCCAAAAGCTCTTGGACCACAATTCTTATGCTCCTTCATCATTGGCTATACTGGGTAGAGCTAATGGGAGTTGTAGTCCAGCAACATCTGGAGGGTCACATGTCCTCTTCTCTTCACTGTTCTGTTTACAGCAGTGAGCCAACATCTCCCATATCATCCTGGGAAGTATAAAGGTTGAGAGCACCCAAGACTTCCCAAAAAATCTGATAACCTTGACCCAAACTGGCTCCTTTTCTAGTATCTCATCTCTGTTTCTGAGACACATCTGGGACCTTGCTTTTGGCAGTTAAGAGTGTGTGGGCTGTTACCAAGAACAACATCTTTCTCATTTATTAATGGTAAAATGACTCCTGGTAGCTTCAGTTGCTCAGCAGTGTTTTCACCCTTTGACTGTACAATACCAAAGTGAGCAAGGGAAGCACTGGCTGTAACCTTTGCCTTGAGTATTATACATCACCACAGCATGTCCATTTTCTTCTGTGGACATCTGACTATGAGGATCAGTAACGTGAGAGGAGTTGTTTGTGCAACTGGTCATCAGGGAAATAACTATTTGAAACAGTTTTCTTTTTCAAATTATTATTTGATGAAGGACTTTTTGTACAGTACAAGGATTTCAAGTGCATTTCATTGCCTTTGCATGATACTGAGCTGATCCAGAACTCTCACAGGGTGTCAGCAATGTTAATCTTTTTAAATAATTCATCTGGTATTTTAAGGATAAGCAATGTAGTCTGTTGGTTAGATTGTTTGGCGGGCTTTTAGGAGACCCTGATTTTCACTGGGTGACCTTAGGTTGATCACTTTCTCAGCCTGACCTACTTACATCATGTTTGTTATTGGCAGGGTAAAGTGGGACAGAGGCGCCACCTAGAACTGATTAGATAGGTAAGATATAAATGTCACTAATAAATAAGTAAACAAACAAAACTCAAAACTTTCTCTTTTATCCTCTTCAAATCCCAGGTGTCCCTGGCTCCATGCCAAATGCTACATGGGAAGGTGGTCTAAGAGCGATCAAATGGAGTGATGCAGAAGCAAATCATGGAGGGTGTCATGGTAAATACTTTTGACATTTTGTTTACAAGCACTAAAAGCTTGACTCTTCTGAGTGAACGCCTTGATATTGCCCTGTGTGGGCCCTATTTTTCCTTATTTTTTTATGGAAGTTATAAAAGGGTTCAGTAAGAAACACAAGTATTGATTTTGTCCCACTCCTGTTTCTGGAAGTCTACAGTTCAAAAGGGAAACAGCCAAGGTCTGGATAATGGAAGTTCCCATTTGAAATGGGAGCAAAAGCTGAGCACTATTCCTGTTACATGACCAGTGAGGACTACTGATTTGCAGATTTCACAAAACATGTATTTCCTGTTAGTTTCTGTGCTTCTAATTTGTCCTAAATCTTACAGAGAAAATCCTGGTGTGAATAGATGCGAAGATTTCCTGCCTAGCTCCAAGTGTACTTAATAGTTTGCAGTTCTAGCAATACATGAACCAATGACCTCTCCCTGATTTTTGTGTTGATATGATTTCTAACACCCTTTCCACTAAAGGTCTGAACATTAAACATATTCAGTAAGAGACAAAGTGAGTAAATTGTAACATTATAAATATACATAAAAAACCAACATCTGCCCAGCCATCTCAGCAACCTGAAGCACAGCTCAGCAGCTTCATCCAGTGAATCAAAACAAAGAATTTCAACCCCTTATGAAAATGGGTGAGATCCGCCAGCCAGAGGTCCAAAGGAAGACCGTTCCACAGGTGCAGAGCTAGATCTTAAAAGGCTCTCAGCCTTGACAGAGCTGTTTGTGTCTGTGGAACAGACAATAATCCTTTGCCTGTAGATCTTAAATTCTTAGAAGGTGGCTATCTTGCTAGTTGAGCTGCCAGGTACTGGGGGAAATTAGAGCACAATTCACTCGCCCTCATCTATCTTATTACAGCATGATTCAGCACCTGTACAGCCCCAGATGACTCTGATGACAAGGAGAAGCAGATCCTCGAAACTCACAATAAGCTCACTGCTTTTAAAAGAAATAAAAGTTACAGTTACTGATATAAATCCAATTGCTAATCTCATTTAGTTCCAGAAAGGGCCATGGGGGGGGGGGGGGGCTTCGTTCTCCCTCATGGCCTTTAAGCTGTAGGATGCCACAGGGTTCCATGCTATCCCCCATGCTCTTCAATATCTGTGTGAAGAGCATGGCAGATAGCATGGAACCCTGTGACATCCCACAGCTAAAAAGCCATGAGGATGAACAAAGAATCCCCCAGTGTCCCTTTCTGGAACTAGATGAGACTAGCAATTGGATTTCGTTCAGTAACTGTATCATTTATGTAGTTGCTATTTAAATTATTCTGTTGATTTGCTGTGTCATTTAAAACTCAATTTTTACTATTAAAACTAACTTCCTAAGTCCTGCCAGATATATATCCACCTAGACTTGAAACCAGGTGTGATCAGTTTTGGTGGGGCACAGGTCCTCCTGCAGCTGTTGGTTGCCTCCTATTATTTTGTTTTGGGGTGGTTCTTGAGGCTTCAGCAGAGACAAGAATTCAAGTCATAGAGTTGGAAGTGCCCACAAGGGCCATCCTGTCCAACCCCCTGCCATGCAGGAACTCACAATCAAAACATACCTGACAGATGGCTATCCAGCCTCTGCTTAAAGTCCTCCAAGGAGGGAGACTCCACCACACTCCGAGGGAGCGTGTTCCACTGTCAAACAGCCCTTACTGTCAAGAAGTTCCTCCTAATGTTGAGGTGGAATCTTTCTTTCCTGTAGCTTGTGTCCATTGTTCCAGGTCCTGTTTACTGGAACAGCAGAAAACAAGCTTGCTCCCTCTTCAATGTGACATCCCTTCAAATATTTAAACAGGGCTATCATATCACCCCTTAACCATCTCTTCTCAAGGCTAAACTGTCAGCGCAACTGCTGGGGTCCAACAACCCTTGTCAGCAACTCAAACAAGTCCTGGAGTTAAATCAGACCCTTGGAGCAGAGCTGGCAAATTTCCAGAAGCCGAAGCATGGCTCCCAGAGTCCAATTGGGATGACAACAACTGGATGTCTTCCAGGAACTGCAGCAATGCAGGAACCTCCAGGGACACACAGCAAACCGATGCTGTAGCTTCTTCTGATAAACCACCAGAGAAACAAAAGTCCCCAAAGTGCTCTTTATTCACAGTGCTATTATACAAAACTAGATCTCTCAAACTCCAAAACATACCAATCCAACTCCTACTTCAAACCCACACCACACCCTTGCTACCCCTGGGTTTATATAGACTCCAGACCATGTGGTCTCCCAAACCCAGTGAGTTCAGGTATGTAGCCATGCCATGTGTCTCCCCTGCAATCCAGACACATGTTTCATCATCCATGGCTACGTGCACTTGGACACTGAAGAGTCCTTGACACAATGAGCTTCAGCTGTGCTAGATCAGCCTTGCCACTCTGCTGAAGGCTCATGGCCAAACACACACACATCAAGCATTTCCCTGTGTGCTGTGTTTTAACCCTTCAAATCCTGACATAAACATCCCCAGCTCTCTCAGTCGTTCCTCATAGGGCATCGTTTCCAGACTCTTCACCATTTTAGTCGCCCTCCTTTGGACACGCTCCAGTTTCTAAAAATCCTTTTTGAATTGTGGTGCCCAGAACTGGAGACAATATTCCAGGTGAGGCCTGACCAAAGCAGAATAGAGTGGCACTATTACTTCCCTTGATCTAGACACTATACATCTATTGATGCAGGCTGAAATTGCATCTTCCTTTTTAGTTGTCACATCACACTGTTGACTCATGTTCAACTTGTGGTCTACTTGGACTCCTTGATCCCTTTCATACATAGTCTCGTTCAGCCAGGTGTCCCCTGATGTTCAGTCTCTTCAGTGATGTTCCTGTTAAGTTAGTTTGTTTAGATATTTATATTCTACCCTATATCTAAGAGCCAGCATTGTGTAGTGGTTTGAGTGTTGGAGTAGGACACTCAAACCACTACACATGGGAATAAGTCTCAATTAAATGAGATAGACTTCCCCAAGACAGAATTGGGCTGCAAAGTATTTGACACAGGTAGACATCAAGCTTGTGTGGTCCACCAAATGGGGTGTGTGTGTGTGTGTGTATGTGTGTGTGTGTGCATATGCATGCCTGTGCCCTTTAATATTGATCTTAATGTTCTATTCTTTTGGCAGGTCATTATGTCAGGAGCATTTGTATCTTTGGAACTGGTGACCTGAAGTGGCTGCTGAACAGCAAAAATCTTTTTGCTAACAAATTTGAACTTGGAACGTATCCACCTACTGTGGAGTGCCTGGAACTTAGTCTCCGGGAGAGAGCCTTGAACCAGAGTGAGGTACCAGTGGAACCAAGCTGGTATCTTTAGCAAGAATTTTAAAAAATGAACAGAAACAATAATACAGATCCAGTGTTCTAGAAGAACCATTTTACCTTGATGTCATACATCTTTTGGATGTCCTATACGGGTAATTTTGCTAATGTCTTGAAAAATGCTGCATCGCTCCTGAAATAAGTCAGGTCAATCTGTGTACTGGTTGGGGTTTTGATAATATTTTTAAAAACTGCATCCCATTTTGGGACAGGATGATCAGGTATTTTTTTTTTATCAATACTTTGGAAATCAGTTCTGATGAACAGATTGAAATTCAGTGGATTTGGATTTCCAACTGATAGAAGGTAGACCTTGAACTTTGTTATCATCATTTCTTGCCACTTGATAGTTCAGATCAGTGAATTCAAATGGAGTGCACCTTGTTGAAAGACTTCTTGATGGGACTTCATCTTTGAAATCAAGTACCTATTTAGACAATTTCTGTCAGCTTCTGTTGGATGTCAAAGGATTGTACTTGATCCAGAGTTGGCCGAGGCCCACATTTCAGGAACATGACTACAGAGGTTCATCCATTCTCTGCACTGAAAGGAGAAAGCGTAGCATATGCTAACAGAGATCTGTCTCCCATCTTTAACGATGAACCTCTCATGTGCCTCTTTAGAAGAGCAAAGTGGAAATGGCAAGAGGGGAGGGGACAAGATGCTCTGCTGAATTTGTTGCGTTTGGCTTAGGTGCTAATGATCCTGAAAATGATGAAGGGAAGAATCAAAGAAACAGAACTAATAAGTTTATGAGACCCCACACTGTTACAGTCAAGAGATTACTAGTTTTTTAAAAGTGGAGGCACTGCCTAAACCATCCTTCTCCAGATGGGTCAAATTATAGTTCCTATCTTCCTGAGACAGTGAATTGTAATCCAACCCATCTTGAATGGTCTAATGTTGGAGAAGGCTGGCATGAGCAGCCTTACATACTGTCTGATAAAAAATTAAGAGGCAAGTTCTTTCTAGTGATCTATGGGAAAATGTAAGCAATCTCCATTTGTATATCATGTAGGTAAGACTGAAAAATTGATAGCAACATATGTTAAAAATACAGGGGTGGGGGAAAATAATACAAAACCCAATTCCTTCAAATTTTATAATTAGTTTTAAGGACTTACTTTACAAACATTATTGTTACTGAATTAAATTAATGTTTAAATTAAATCAATAATAAAACCACTAATGAAGCTGGGACAGTTCCTTGACTACAGAAGTTCATTTTACTTTGCCATCTTTTCAAAACCACCAGCTGTGCTTTTTAAGAGCAATGAGGTTGCAGATATCAGAAATCATTATTGCTACCATCTGTTACAATTGCTATTAATATAACACATCAGATTCAGTCCCCACCCCACTCTCAGATCAACCCCAGATTGCTGAACATATTTGTTGTGGAAATGTGGATACACTATCTTAATAATGTATCAAAGAACGAGAAGGTGCTGCATGTGAACATCAGTGCCTATACCATTTGCTATAAAATGGGGCCACGGGGCTCAGTGTGGGGCTGCCAGAAGGTGTTAATTCTGGATGTTTGATTTAAAATATTTTGAATATTTAAAAAAAATCTAGCATACTAGCAAGAACAGGAAACTTCAGCCATCTTGATGTTTCAGACTTCAGCTTCTAGAAGACTCAGGATGCATGACCAGGTAAGGACTATGAGGAGCTTTCATTTTTCTCTCCAAGTGATTGACACTGAACGTCTCATGTGTCAGTACTTCAATGCTGTATGTGAACCACAGGGACACTGATGGGTATTCTAAGGCTGCAATCTGGAGAATGAGCAAGTATTTTTAAATACACCACTCAAATAGATGAAAGAGCCACAGCTGCTTTCTTTGTCATTTAGCAATAGCAAGTACATTTCTATACTGCTTATCAGTGCACTTAAGCACTCCCTAAGTGGTTTACAATGTGTAAGCTAATTGCCCACAACAAGCTGGGTACTCATTTTAGTGACCTACGGAAGGATTCAAGACTGAGTTGACCCTGAGCCCCTGGCTGGAATTGAACTCACAACCTTGTGGTTTGTGAGTGAGTGGCTGCAGTACAGGCATTTAACCAATGCATCACCAGAGCTCCTTTTATCTACCTTTTATTCATTCAGGAATTCAGTAGGAGTGATTACGTTGCATGCAAAGGGTCTCAGGTTCTATAGCTGCCATCACCAGGTAGACCCCTGCTTAAAATCCTAGAAAGCCATTGGTAACTTTTTTCACTAGGTGAAATAGTTAACTTTGGAGTCTTGTGGGGCAAATGCCAATGGAGGGCAGGCTGCACAGTTTGCAAAAATTTCACATTAGAGACTATCACTTCTAGAATACTCCACACTTTGGAGATGCTGAGCAAGGTTGCTGAGAAATTCTAGAAGCTGCAGTCAAAATAATAATAACTTTCTCAAGTTCTGGGACCTCTGAAACTTCCTCATAGATGCGTGCACTTATGGCACATAGATATGTGCACTTATGGCACGATGACGATGATGCACATTTATTCCTGCACATCTGGATACATCTCACAAATGTTCATTCTCACATCTATCATTTGCATGTATTCTTCTACCCAGCCATCCTCAACAAGTTATATGTGTGTCCCATTAGAGCCAATGGGAGGCTTTCCCCCAAGTCTAATTGCTATGTGGAAATGTAGTCTCTATGGGTATAGAAACATCTATCCACACTCATCTCACAAACTTCAATTTTCACACATAGTTTTTGTCTATATTCTCACACACTTCTTCTCCATCTCTCTCAGCAAGTTTATTTTTGGTGGGTGGGTGAGACTTCCCATCAGAGCCAGTGTTATGCACATAATGTGAGAGCAGGGCCCAATCATCAGTGGGTCAGATGGAATAATTACTGCAGTCTCCTTTTTGATCAGGGGGTCATGCTGAAAGGAAAAGATGTTAGTTTTTTCTCCCAGTCACTTCCTAAATATCCTGCTCTTTCTATTTTCAAAAGGTTGCGTGTGTTTTTGTCATTAACTGCCATCAGGTTGATTTCAATTTATGGCAACCCCATGGATGAGATACCTCTATCAACAGCCCTGCTTGTGTCTTACAGACTTGGCGCCTTATCCTCCTGAATTGAATCTATCCATTTATAATGTGGTTTTCCTCTATTCCTACTGCCTTCTACCGTACCAATTGTTATTGCCTTTTCTAGTGAACTGGGATGTGATACTCATAATATGGCCAAGATTCGACATTCTCATTTTAGTCAGCTTGGCTTCTATGAAGAGTTCTGGCTTGATTTGCTCTAGGGCCCATTTGTTAAGTAACAATGAGGAGAGCAGGCTGTTAGTTTCACTAAAGCTGCAATTCATGCACAAGTTCTTGCAAGATTTTTTGTGTAGCTGATTAATGAAAATTATTTATATCTTTAATTTCTATGTCATGATACTTAGAACAGCTTATACATGTCCACAATAGGGGCTTTGTTTTTGAAAATGCTTCAGGGCCCCAGTCACCTTAATCGGACCTTGCCTGACAGTGTTGTGTTTGTGGGTTGGTGGCATGTAGAGAAAATTAATCCTTGCAAGTTGTCCCCTCCACAGAAATCACCATGGACTTACTGGAGCAAAATACAGTGCTGTTTCTCCAGAGGCGATTTGCTTAGTCCATGTATAAATCCACACAAGATCCTTTCAATGAGACATAAGGTTGTCAGATCTCAGGGCTTGGCCCCGAGTCTCCACTTTTCATGGGTAATCTCCATGGAGGAGATGAGGATGCAAATTCTCCAGTTTTGTTGGGCTCAGCTCTTGTACAGATCTCCAGTTCAGCTAGTAAAGCAGCAGCTTGCCACATTTTGCAAGGCTTCATTGATTTGTTGCTGCAACTTGCAGAGACTTTCCAGCAGATAGTCAGTCCTCCACATTGGTGGCTTTGACTTTTTACAGATTTGATGTTCTAAGAATCTCTAGGTCCTCCAGCGTGACTTTAAGGTCAACTTTTGTCAGAAGTTGCACTGATGGACCTGGACATTCTTGGAGAGAACATATCTCTAGGCATCTGTAGGTCCTCTAGTGTAATTCTTTGGTCAACTTCTAGTGGATGTTGACCTATTTATAGAGTGGTGTTGGAGGACCTAGAGACTCCTGAAGAGGTGTTTTGTTTTTGTTTTTTAATTTGTGGGTTTTCTGTTTTTACTTGGGTCCTGCATCGCTAATGCCAACAAATGTGGAGGGTTCACTGTTTCCCTTCCAATTGTAGTGCAGATCTGCACAACTTGCCAGTAAGTAGGGGCCAATATTAAAACAGATTAAACTTCTTTGGGGTTGCAGATAGGTTTTTAGCAGCTCAATTTCCAAGGAAAGGCATAAATTACTGATTTAAGTATTTTAATTTGTTAATATTAATTTCATCCTCCTCTGCCTGGTCCTATTCTTGGGCAAGAGTCCTCCACTGCTTGGTCTTCTCTCAAGAATAGGACCAGGCAGAGGAGGATGAAATTAATAATAATATTAACTAATAAATTAAAATACTTTAATCAGTAATTTATGCCTTTACTTGGAAAGTGAGCTGCTAAAAACCTATCTGCAACCCCAAAGAAGTTTAACCTGTTTTAATATTGGCCCCTACCTACTGGCAAGTTGTGCAGAGGCTCAACCATTCACACATTATAATGGTCTCCAAATCTGGAATCTGATTTTGGTCTCTACATGTATCCCTGTGGTTGTATTGCCCCTTCTAATCTTTGAGAACTCCTGGAGAACAGGAGAAGTCCCAGCAGACTGGCGGAGGGCAAACGTTGTCCCCATCTTCAAAAAGGGGAAAAAAGAGGATCCCAACAATTACCGTCCAGTTAGTCTGACATCAATACCAGGAAAGATTCTGGAGCAGATCATTAAACAGAGAGTCTGTGAACATCTAGAAGGCAATGCCATAATCACAAAAAGTCAACATGAGTTTCAGAGAAATAAGTCATGCCAGACAAATCTAATCTCTTTCTTTGATAAAATTACCAGCTTGGTAGATGAAGGGAATGCTGTGGATATCTTGATTTCAGTAAGGCCTTTGACAAGGTTTCCCATGATATTCTTGCAAACAAGCTTGCAAAATGTGGGCTAGACAAAGTAACTGTTAAATGGATCTGTAATTGGTTGACTGGCCGAACCCAAAGGGTGCTCAACAATGGCTCCTTTTCCTCCTGGAGGGAAGTGACCAGTGGGGTCCCACAGGGCCCAGTGTTATTCAACATCTTTATCAATGACCTGGATGACAGAATTGGGAGCACACTTATCAAATTTGCAGATGACACCAAATTAGGAGGAATAGTTAATACTCCAGAGGACAGGACCAACATTCAAAATGATGTGAATAGACTAGAAAGCTGGGCCAAAGCTAACAAAATGAAATTCAACACAGAGAAATGTAAAGTACTGCACTTAGGGCGGAAAAATGAAATGCACAGATATAGGATGGGAGACACATTGCTGAATGAAAGTACATGTGAAAGAGATCTAGGAGTCCAAGTAGACCATAAGTTGAACATGAGTCAACAGTGTGATGCGGTAGCTAAAAAGGCCAATGCAATTCTAGGCTGCATCAATAAAAGTATAGTGTCTAGCTCAAGAGAAGTAATAGTGCCACTGTATTCTGCTCTGGTCAGGCCCCACCTGGAATATTGTGTCCATTTCTGGGCACCACAATTCAAAAAGGACATTGAGAAACTGGAGCGTGTCCAGAAGAGGGCGACTAAAATGGTGAAAGGTCTGGAAACCTTGTCCTATGAGGAACGACTCAGGGAGCTGGGGATGTTTAGCCTGGAGAAGAGAAGGTTAAGAGGTGATATGATAGCCCTGTTTAAATATTTGAAAGGATGTCACATTGAGGAGGGAGCAAGCTTGTTTTCTGCTGCTCCAGAGAACAGGACCCAGAACAATGGATGCAAGCTACAGGAAAAGAGATTCCACCTCAACATTAGGAAGAACTTCCTGATAGTAAGGGCTGTTCAACAATGGAACAAACTCCCCCGGAGTGTAGTGGAGTCTCCTTCCTTGGAAGTCTTTAAGCAGAGGCTAGATGGCCATCTGTTGGGGATGCTTTGATTTGGATTTCCTGCATGGCAGGGGGTTGGACTGGATGGCCTTTGTGGTCTCTTCCAACTCTATGATTCTATGATTCCCAAAATATTTTGTTTGCAATAAACAGAATTGGGGTGGATGAAGAAGCAAGCTAATTTGTTAAGGCTGGGAGTCTTCCATACTGTTGAGATTGCTGTGATGTGCAGAACAGTCTTAAGCACTATAACTAATAAGTAACCCTCAACGAACTGGAACTTACTGTTAGATAGGTGTGTTTTAGAACTGTGGCTTTAGGCTGCAATCTGAACTAAAGGCCCGTACAGACAGACCAAAATAAAGCTGCTTCAGGTCACTTTGGAGCTATGCTGTTTAAATGATGTATGCGTCCTAAGAGGCCAGAAGCTTTGCCAAAGTTGTGGTCCAGTCCTTAGGACTGGAGTGTGGTTTTGGCATGGCTTCTGGCCTCTTATGATGCATCATTTAAACAGCATACCTCCAAAGTGACCTGAAGCAGCTTTATTTTGGCCTGTCTGTACAGGCCCTAAGAGAAGGAAGCCTAACTGAACAGAGTCAAATTTACTCTTAAGTAAATGCATTCAAAAACATCTCTGCAACAGTCAGTTTCAGCATAAAAAATTATAAAGTAATCCTGTACCAAATCCGAGATTAACTAAGAAAAATAATTTTCTAGCATATGCTTTAATGGACGCCCGTCCACTTCATTTGATATGGTAAATGAATAAATACATTTAAGGTTCATGCTATTAGTGTTTAGGTTCAGGCAGGCATGCCCTTTAAAAACGAAATGTCAAACGGAAAAAATAAATGTTTAATTATATTTATTGCACAAAAGAGAAGCAATAAATAAAAAAATATTGATTCATCTGTCGTACATGACCTGTTACCAGGTAACTTGTTTTTGCCTAGGCAGAAATTAGAGGAACACCACACCAGTGGAAAATGTGGCAAGGAATTAATAGTCTTATTTTCAACCAGTTAAACAGCTGTGAGTGAGTTCAGGTCACCACTTTCTATTTTTAACTGGGCCTTTTCAGAGTAGTTTGACGCACACAAATTAGGCAGGTGAAGCTGTATCTGCCACTGTTTACCACCCTGGGAAAAGCTGCACCTTTTTCTTTTTAAAATTGGGGGGGGGGGGGAGGTGAGGACCTAATAACTGTACCTAGAACAGATGGATGTTAGGATGCTCTGGGCATATCCTTATGAAGAATTTGGCTGCTGAAAGAATGGTTTGTAGTTGGGTTTTGTGTTAATATAATAGTTTCATTCTGTTCCACTGCAACAGCTGAGTGCATTTTTGCCTACCAAACAAGGGTAGACATGTGCGGCCTTCAAATAAAGTCAGACTATGACCTTCAGCAGGCCTAGGCAGCATAGCAATGGCAAGGAATGGTGGGAGTTGCTGTCCAATAACATCTTAAGGGTTGTATGTCCATCCCCACTACAAAGGAAGACTGCCAGGGAAACCTACATCTAAAATAACATACATTCTGAAAATGTCATCTATGCTCCTTTGCAGTAGAGCTGTTAATTTATTTTCATATCTATTTTCATATTGAAAGGAGGTAGTAACTGGCCTAAAAGGCTAGAGGGAATGTACAGGCAGTGCAATACCTTTCTCAAGAACGTGTGCTTGTTATTGTTTCCGTTTCCTTGTAAATGCGACAGGTACAAGGTTTATGGCTTGGTGCTAGAACAATGGGTGTATCCTCAATCATTAAGTAATGTGGTTGGGTGAGAAATGTCTTTTCTATAATGATTCACATGGTAATAAATCTACCAAAAAGCAAAAAAGTCAAATGAGGTTGCCTGGAAATGTGGTAAAACAGCCTTTTCCCACCTGCTGCTGCAGTTGCTAAGAATATGAGGCATTTGCACAAAAAGTTTATAGCAGACCACACACACAGCCAGCATGGTATTTTGACAGCCATAATCCAAAATCCCAAAAAGTCACTTCTAAGTAGTGCCCCAGGCTCCTCTTTAAAGGTTTCTTCTTCAGCTCAGTAGTCCACGCCATGCAAGCCTAGCAATTAGTTTACAATTCCCATAATGCATTGAATCTGGTGCCATTCCTGGTCAGCACAGAAAATCTAAAAGACCAGATAGATCTAGTTTTCCAGTAGCTGGGGTGAGGAACTTGTGGCCAATCCAGATGTTGTTGAACTGCAATTCCCATCATCCCTACCGTTGGATCTAGTGACAGTTCTAGTCCAACTTCATTAGGAGGGTCACATGTTCTCCACTCCCAAGTTATAGATTCTCAAATTTGAAAATCCTAGAACCAATATGTATTTATTTCTTCCAGTTGCAATAGCAAGTACATTTATATACTGCTAATTGGTGAACTAGCACTCCCTAAGCAGTTTGCAGTCTGTAAGCTAATTGCCCTCAACAAGCTGGTACTCATTTTACCGCCCTACGAAAGGATGGAAGGCTGAGCCCTCCTCTAGGATCAAACTTACAATGTTGTGGCTGCAAGACCAGCATTTAACCACTGCGTCACCAGGGCTCCTCAGTACAAAAACCTAATGAGTGTTTTCGGAACAGTGCATCAAAAAAAGTGGGTTGACACACCACATCAGCTAAAATGCATAAGTTAAAATACACATCAGTTTAAAAGGACATACATACAGTTTAAAAGGACAACACACATGCATATAAAACAATCCACATTCATAACCAAACCATGGATTCAAACCATGCAGGGCTTTAAAGTACCCATTTTGAGTTGTTCCACTGGTAGCTGGGGGCTTCCACGTCAGTGGGATGATGGATTCCACTCCTGTCTTTAGTCCAGACAGAACTAAAGCTTGGATTTAAATCTAGAATGTGTTCACTGCTCCAATGACATAGAAATTGTCAGATGATACATATGTCTTCCTCTTTTCTCTAAATGGAAAAGTGTGAGCGTAAACTTCCCAGCTGTGCTTTCATGAGTATCAAATCAACAGGTATGGCCAAGGTGAGAATCATGTTGTGGGAGGGATAATATCAGCACTCAGTATGCTCAGGCAGCTACCAGGGCCCCAGTAATAATAATAATAATAATAATAATAATAATAATAATAATAAGCTTTATTTTCGGTGGACGATCAAAGCGGTTTCCAATATCAGATTAACAATACATAACACATCATGACTCTGCTTCTCTCCCCTCAAGATGGTGGTCAGGAGGAGGGCTCTTCTTCTTGGCAGGCAGAGGCCTGTTGTTTCTTGCCTGCTTCTCTCCCCTATTGACATGTGCTGGGGCTTGGAGAAGTTACTTTTTTTGGATTGCAGCTCTTACAAAAACACAGAACCCATAACTCCCAGCCATCATGGGATTCTGAATGCTGAGAAATTACAAAATAATTTCTAAGCACTGCCCTGGGCTCCTCTTTAAAAGTTTCTTCTTCAGCTCAGTAACCCTGACCATGTAGGTCTAGCAACTAGTTTACAATCTTTATAATGAACCAAATCTGGTGAAATTACTGGCTTCTAAGTACTGCCCCAAGCTCCCCTTTAAAGGTTTATTCTTCTAAACAACTCATTTACAATTCTGAAAATGAACCAAATCTGGTGAAATTGCTGGCTGGCACAGAAAATTTAAAAGGAAAGCTAGATGCAGCCCTCAAGCACTTTTAAAAGTGACACCTATAAGTCCTCCAGATACCACTGATGGAGGAGATGATGATGATGATGAACCAGAACCAACAGAGCACCTTATCCAGGGTGCCCTCCCATGTGAAGATGACTCAGAACTGAACATGTGAACTGACTATAGTCAGATCAGGAATGGGCAATGTGTGTCCATCCCAGGCTTTTTCCACCACCATTTCTATCAGCCCCAGCCAGCATAACCAAGGTTAAGGAGTTGATGTCCAGTAATACCTCAAAGATCACACCATTCAAGATAAGTAACAGTGACTGCTCACAACAGCAAGGGATGCAAATAACACAATCTGCTTGGCCTAATGTAGAAAAGAAGTAAAAATGGATCTGTCAGGTATCTGGAGTTTTCCAAGGATTTGGGAGCAGGGAGGCTGAGATAAATTTGGAATACAGAAACTTGGGGGGGGGGATGTCTATGCATATTCTCTGTGTTGAAGAAAATGACTAAACTTCAAATATTCCAATTTGCTCCATGCAAAAGAACTATTGGTTATACAACAGCTAAATCTCTCACCCTTTGATTCTTTTAGTGGTGCCAAATTAATATACGCTGGGAACAGAAAACAGGATCAGTTTAAGAGAGAATAATTTCTTCCTCCTGTTTTATAACCTGAAGACAAAGGATGGTTTCAATGAGCTTTTTCTTGGCTCTGTCTCTTTCGGAAACGGTGCAAGTATGCCTAATCGCTGTGTTTGGGGAACAGCTCTTGATCTGGCTGGTTTTGTAGGTCACTCCCCTGCCACTCCTTCGCTTGTGGCTGACAAAGACAGCCGCTGGGCCTTAGCTCTCCTTCTGACAAGAATCTTTGTTTGTCTCTTAGAGGTGGCTGTGGTGAAGGAGCACGCCCTCTGCACATGCTCCAGAGCACTCCTATCGCCACTCTGCACATGCTCCAGAGCACTCCTATCACTATACTTTACCAAGCAGTCTTTACAGTTTAGATGCTGTGAAAACAAGCAAGCAAGATCTCTTTTCACAAACCACTTGTACTGGCAGTGATGGTTGGGATGACTGATACAATGAAGTCACACTTTTCTGGGGTGGGAATTATGTAGCCCTCCAGATGTTGCTAAGCTACAGCTCCCAGCGGTCTTCACTGTTGGCTAGAGCTTCTGGGATTTGCAATCCAGAAACAACTGAAGGCCTCCACAATTCCCATCCTTGCTGTAAATTATTCTTAGATGCTTGAGAGGAACAATCAAATAGATGATGAAGCTGCATCCAGGTTTGGGTTGAAACAAATGAGGTTTAACCACTCATCTTGGTATGGATGACTGTGCTGAGCCACAGAACAAATTTTGTTACAATAAAATGATATGCCAGTCGTTTTCCTATGTATTAGCATTCATAGACATAGAGGAGAATCTCCATCCATCCCAACTGCCACTGTCCTGTCCTTGGAGGGAGATGAAAAGAGGCAGGCACAGGTTCATGGAACCCCCCAGCCGAGTATCCCTGGAGAGCAGCAATATCTAATGGACTTAATAATAATAATAATCCACTCCCATACTGCCATCCACTTTTCCTTTCATGTCATCATGTCTTAATTAGATTGCATGGGAACTGTTTTGTTGTTCATTCATTTGTAAACTGCCATATGCAGTGATGGAGCTATATAGGTGATCATGGATGAGGATAATACTGTAATGTCCTGCTTTAAGGGCACTACAGTATTCCTATCAAACTACAGGAAAAAAGATCCCAGCTAAACATTGAAGCACTTCCTGACAGTAAGAGCTGCTTGATAGTGAAGCACACTCCCTTGGAGTATGGTTGAGTCTCCTTCTTTGGAGGTCTTTAAAGAGAGACTAGATGGCCATCTGTTGGGGGTGCTTTGACGCTGTATTCCTGCATGGCAGGGAGTTGGACTGGATGGCCCTTGGGGTCTCTGCCAACTCTGTTATTCTATAATGCGGGCTATATGTGCACAAGTACCCCAAAGTCACCAGATCCTGTCTGATCTAGGAAGCTAAGCAGGGTCAGCCCTGGTTACTACTTGAATGGGAGACCACCAACAAATGCAAGATGCTGTAAATTGCATTTCAGAGGATGGAAAAGGCAAAACCACCTCTGAGGATTCCTGTCTTGAGAAACCCTCCTGGAATTCCTATGAAGGTCAACAAGCAACTTGAAGGCACAAAGACACATAAATACCCTTGTCCCACATGAGCTTGGAAGCTAACTAGGGCTACACAGTTCAGGGCTTACCCAGAAATTGTCCATGTCTACAGAATAAAGACCCACAGAAATGTTTTTTTTTGGGGGGGTGTTCCCAGGTGGTGGTTAGCTGCCTTCAAGCTGACCTCGACTCATGGTGACCCTGTGGATGAAACATCTCCAGTCCTGCTATCCTCTGTCTCTCTGCTTAGGTCCTGTAGGCCCATGGACTGAGTTTATGCATCTGTCTTCCTTTCTTTCTGCTGCCCTCTACCTTCCCCAGCCCCAGGGCCTTTTCTAGGGGCCCATACCTTCTCATGATGTGGCCAAAGTACCACAGCCTCAACTGAGGAAGAATTCAAAGATATAGCCATGTTAGTCTGTAGACTCAGCATGGGGAGAGATTTTGTAGTAAACGCATCTGAGGAAGCAGACTGAAATCTCAGAAAGATCACGCTGCCAATTTTTCTTTCAGTGAGTCTCAAAGGTGCGACAAGATCTCTCTATAGCCTGATTCTACAGACTAACATGGCTATATCTTTGTATTCTAAACATGTGTGAAATCTGCAATTAGAAGTGCTTGGGAGGGGAGGTCATTATTTATTTATTATTTGTTTATTATTTTTTATCATTCAGTAATAATAACAATAGTGATATGCATCTGAGGAAGTAGAGTGAAGTCTAGGAAAGCTCATGCTGCCAATTTCTTTCTTTCAGTTGGTCTCAAAAGGGCTACAAGATCTCTCCACAGACATCCTGGCTTCCAGGGAGAGTTCAGGCTTGATATTTATTATTATTATTATTATTATTATTATTATTATTAATTATTATTCTCCCCATCTGTTTGTCATTTTGGGCTGTCTATGGGGCACTGTTTCCCCAACACCCCACATCTGGAATGAATTCCTTTGCATCCTCTCTGCTTTCGTCCCTTCTGCCCAGGTTCATGCCTCTGAATGCCCTGGAGGCATGAAATCCCACCGGATCTTGGGCGATAAGCAGGGACAGCCCCGGTTGGTCCTTGGATGGGAGACCGACAGGTGCTGCAGGCTCTGTTTCAGAGGCAGGGACTGTCCAAAAGAGGATCCCTTGCCTAAGAAAACCTAGGGAAAGGCCAGGGGACTTGCAGGCACACAGCAACAAGAAACTAGGGGCTGCAGTTTGCAGGATCTTCCTTCCCTCCTCTCTCTCGAAGGGAAACTCTCCTGGGATCTGGGTTGGTCGCTGGCTGGCTCCTCCCGGGTCGCGTGCATGCGCTCTCCTCCGCGACCTGCTGCGGGAGGGATCGACCCGATCGACTTTGGGAAGCTGGGAGGATCCCTGGCACTGTTGGGAGTTCTGGAACTTTTGCATCTGGGACCTTGGCAGAAGGTCAGTCTGGAGCAAGAGGGAAGGATTCTTCTTTACACTTTGCCCAGAGTGGGATCCTCTGCAGCAGGGAAGGAACTGAAATTAAATTTTCCTTAAGGGGATTTTGGACTTCAACTCCCAGAATCCCAGTCCATTGGCCAATATGGCTGAGACTTCTGGGAGCTGAAGTCCAAAATCTCTTCAAGGGCACAGTTTGGGGACCAGTGCATGTAGGAGAGATCTTTGTTTTATGGCCTATAATGCAACATGTATAATCAAACTTTATGAAACATTATCATCATTAGATCCCATTCTTTTCACACAGACCCTCCTCTCCCTCCCTCCGATGGCTATGACCAAGTAAATTCTCACCCAGTACCTGCAGTGTGGATAACATAAAGGTCAAATAAAGGCAATGGTCGGGTGGGGAAACATGGGGCTATTGGAGTGAAAAAGTTACAAGCTGAAAAGGGGTATGACAAAGTCAGAGAAATTGTTACTAAGGTATTCCACATGATCCGTCTGGAGAGAGATCTTGTAGCCCCTTTGAGGCCCACGGAAAGAAGTTGGCAGCAGGAGCTTCCTAGACTTAACAGTCTGCTTCCTCAGATGCATTTGGAGGAATGGTATGAATTCTGAATGCACCTGAGGAAGTAGACTGAAGCCTAGGAAAGCTCCTGCTGACAACCTCTTTCTTTCAGTGAGTCTCAAAGAGGCTACAAGATCTCCCTACATATTGGCTCCTGCTGTTGGTCTTGGACACCTTACTACTCCCTGGTAATTTTTAAGGGTTCTTCTTAAAAATCACCTAAATGCGTCCTTTTAAAAATAATAAATCCTAAATAAATAAATCCTGAATAAAACCTGCTACAAGATCTCTCTCCAGACTGATTCTACAGACTAACATGGTGCTCTCTTTGAATTCCTTAGGAATAGTAGACTACATTAACTGGAACAAGGCCCAGGAGGAGTAACAAGCACCTGCTGCCATGCTTCTTGGTGCAAATTTGGCATTGCTTGGGAAAACCTGTTAACACGGCAGCTCTTGGTTGGGGGATTCTGGGAGATGGAGTTCAAAAAAGAAGGCAGCCAGAAGTCCTAACTCTGCAAAGGAGGAGGAGGAGGCTCTGCAAAAGGGAGGAAAATCTAGAAAGAAAGAAAAAATGAAGGATATGACCAAAGAAAAGCTCAAAATGCTCATTGCAATATCAATGCAGGCTTCTTAGGTCCAAAACACGCTGCAGGAATGATTCAGTTTGAGACCACTTGAACTGCCCTGGCTCAGTGCTAGGGAATCCTGGGAACTGTAGTTTTGAGAGACAACAAGCCTGGGGCCACAATTCCCAGAATTCCCTAGCACTGAGCCAGGGCAGTTCAAGCGGTCTCAAACTGGATTTCCACAGTGTGTTTTGGACCTTAACCAAGACATTTTGGAGTTCCTCCTGGACTGAAGGTGGGAAATGGAGGGCATGTCCAGGAAACGGAGGCTGTGTTTGGCAGTGGCCACCTTTCCGAAAGGAATTCTCCAAGATATGAAATGTGGATTGAGGAATCAAAGCCAATCTCTTGAGAGGAACAAGAGTGGTTCTTTCTGGAGGAGCATTGGGGCCTGCATTCTGGGGTTAGTTCTGATTATAGTACACCCATTGAATTAGAGTGGGTTATAGAAGTGTAGACTCATTGCCTGACTGGGTCTTCTAGCTGAGGTGGGCTTTGGTTTGGAGTCCCTGCCCGGCCCATGGAACTGTGGGTCTCTAATGGAACAATACAGACTTGAGTGGTTTGTACTACAGCCCAAGGCCTTGGGAACTCTCCAGAGAACCCTCCAGCAAAGCCGAGAGGAGTTGCAGTCCAACAAGGTCTGGAGGGCCACAGGTTACTGATCCCTCTTGTGGAAGCCGAAGAGGATCCTGTTGTGTTTTAAGTGTTGGTTTAGGACTGGAGACCAGGGTTTGAATCCCCACTCAGCAGTGGAAGCCCATTGGGAGGCCATGGGCAAGTCATAATCTCTCAGCTCCAGAAAATCCAAGGGGTCATCATTATAAGTTGGAAACGATTTGAAGGCACACAGCAACAACAACGGCTTAGAACTTCAGTACATCTTGTAATTCAAGGGTTGAATTGCCTTGGAAAAGGTGTGCCAGGAATTCTGGCCTCCCATGTGCTTGTTTGTGTGAAGGGGGTTCTGCTTTAGGAAGACATATCTCAGACAAGAGGGCCTCCTGGGGATCACCTCTCACAGGTTAGTTTGACCTGCTTCCACTTCCACAGTGAATCACTTTGGCTTTGTCAGGGACATCCTCCTTTTCCAGGAGGAATCTCAAAATGTCTTCCATCTTGAGGATGGTGAAGAAGCATGTATTTACATTTCTAGGAGTTGTTAGAGCTTGTATGTGGTCCTGTCCTCCATTTGGCAGTGCCTTGCCCTCCTTCGCGGTTAAGGCATCTGGTCACCCTGGACTTTGTACATTTTGAACCTGGGGGCAGTACACCTGCAACCATTCTAGAATGAAAACTATCAAACTGGTCAAGACAGAAAGTTGGTAGCTAGCTAGCCTTCCTCCCAGAAGAACCAGCCTGCTCTTCCCCTTTGTTGCCCTCTTGTGTCTTTCCACTAGTCTGAAATTGAAGGTAAACTATGGCCCCATTCACACTACGAAAATAATCTGGGTTGAATCCTTGTTGTTCACACACATCCTGAATGCACTCAAAGCTGATAAAAAAACCCACTTAACCTGGGATATTCAATACCAGGCTTTTTTCCCCAAGTGTTTCCGAAAGATCCGCAGCAGCAGCAGCATGAATAAGCTTCCGAATCGATTCAGATTGCTCTGTATCATTGCTTCTCCTTGAAAAGAAGGGAGGCAGCTCCATTTTAACTTGAAACAATGGCATGCGTGAATAATGCAGGGGTTACAATGACTCAAAGAGATTTGCGAACCCAAAACAAAATGGGAAGAGCAAACCTAAAATGCATCAGCATGATGACTTGCATCTCAGGACAAAAAAATGAGCGTGAATGCCCCCCAGTTTTCACAAAACAGGGATACTTTTATTGGCCAACCCAAACACACGAAATACGTTTCAGGCTTTCAAAGCTCCACTAAAGCGCCACTAAAACTTACCCATCTCTCTCTGTAAATGAGCCAGCTGAACAGAAAAGCAAACAAGTCTGACTTAAAATATATACAGAGTAGCCATGTTGGCCATACAGCAAAGTACAATAATATTACAAATCTACATAACTGCAATACCCTTATTGGCCAACCAAAATGCACAAAATACATGATGTACATTTTCAAAGTCCACTGGATTCTTCATCAGGCACAGCTGTTAAAAATTAATACAGGAGAAAGGGAAAAAATGACACTGTTGACAATAGGCCTACAGTTTGTCAGGATGTGGTTATAGTTGTTCTCAGTTAAGATGGGAGCAAGGGATATCCCTACAGGCAGGGGCCATTCCTCCTTGCCCATGCAGGCTACGAGAAACAAAGAGTTGTAAACCCAGAAATGAAATAGCAGCAAATCTTGACAAAATGTAGGCCTATGACTCCAATATTGCCATTTTTTCTTTCTTTCTCCTGTTTGATTTTGAACATTTGCCTAATGAAGAATCCAGTAGAGCTTTGAAAATTTGCATCATATATTTTATGTATTTTGGTTGGCCAATAAGGGTATTGCTCTTATGTGGATTTTGGATGTTATTGCACTTTGCTATATGGCCAGCATTGCTATTCCTGGATATGTTTTAAACCAGATTTGTTTGTTTTTCTGTTCAGCCAGCTCATTCACAGCTTGAGATGGGTAGGTTTCTGTTTGCATGACCTTTATTGTCTCATCAACTCTGCTCATGAATTCCTTCTGTGTGTACCTTGTCATTTCTCCAAGAATGCCAAGCAAGTCCTTTATTTTATATATTTAATGTATTTGTATTATTTAATGTAAAAGATTCAGGACTATCCCTAGGGTAAGTAAGAGTGAAGAAGCTACCTTATGCAGTAGATTTTGTATGCCATAAAAGGGCAGCAAATAGTTAATAATTAAATTTCTCATTATTGGATTTTCACTGCCAGGGAAAGGACCTTGTGTGGTTTTTGGTGTCATGTGTCAAAAGTAAATTGTTTGGTCTTTTGTACTATATATACAGCTTGACTTTGATGGATTGGAAATGTCTACTGTTTCTCCTGAGGGGGCAAAATGTTCTGGTGTGGCCATGAAAAAATCCCACACCACCTTTAAGAATTAACAAAACCTGAGAGCCAGAATGGTATGGTGATGTCAGTAGGATTCCATAAGACCAGGGTTCAAATACCTGCTCAGCCATGAAAACCCATGCAATTAGTTGTTATTTGCTGTCAAGTTGATTTCAGCTTATGGCAATCCTAGGGTAGGGTCACCAGACGTTGGAGTCAACTTGAAGCATGTAATAATAATATAATATAGTACAGATTGCAATTAAACAATGTTAAAGACAATGATAACTTTTAAAAAAATGAAGATGTGGTGCTGGAGAAGAGTGCTGAGGATACTGTGGACAGCCAAGAAGACAAATGGGTTCTAGAACAGATCAAGTTAGAAATCTCCCAAAAAGCCAGGATGACTAAATTGAGGCTGTTGTACTTTGGCCAGAACATGAGAAGGCACAATTAATTAGAAAAGGCAATAACGTTGGGAAAGGTAGAAGACAGTAGAAAGAGAGGAAGATCACATGCCAGATGGTTAGACTCAATCAGAGGCCAAAGGCCTGAGCATTCAGGACCTGAGCAGAGTAGCAGTGGAGAGGAGGGTGGAGATGTCTCATCCATAGGCTCGCCATGAGTCGAGGTTGACTTGAGGGCAGTTTACAAGAACAAAGCACTATATACACAGTAACACCCAAAGAAACTTCAGTGAACATGCAATTAGGGTCTACTTGCAGTGATGGGACCAGGTGAGCATAAACTCTGGACAAAGATTTGTCCCTTGTGCTTACAAAGCTAAGTATTTTAATCAGTGGTAAAAGAAGTAGGGCCTCTTGATGTTGGTCAGCCACATTGAGAAGTGTCACCTTGAGAAATATTACCAAGGGCATCCACATTCCCACAATTCAGGCCTAACACTTTGGGCGTAGTACCACAATGGTCCTTGTTGGCACAGTTGGGTAAACCTCCTCTGGAGGAACTGGAAATTGATATTGTGGTTGGGAACTGACTGTGTCATGGGAAGAAGTGGGAAACAAAACAGTACCTTGACCCTATCGTGAGAAATGCAATAAGGAAAGTACAATGGATTATATTTCTTGATAGTTCTTTAATGTGCAGATTAAGTCTGAGGATAAAAATGTTTTTTTGTTTTGTCCATCCAGTACATTGTATATATCTATTGCCCATAACACTCTTCACTTCCATTTCTGTTTCTTCTCTGCAACATCACCTTCTCAAAATCCTAAACAAGACATTCACTTAAATAAGGACATATCATTGGCAGTGGCATCACTAGGTGGGTGCAGGGAGTTCAGCACCGCACAGAAAAGATGATACCCTTGTAGGGTCCTCCTGCTGCAATGAAGGGTCAAACGCTGCACCTCTTGGCATTGTCACCAGCCTGGCATTAAAGCCACAAGGGGCGAGCAACGTGTGGTGGGATCGGACTCTGCCCCTCCCTCTGCCTCCTTCCCCCACTTGGCAACCCCCCCCCCTGCACTGGCTGTCACCAAGCCTGGTGACACCAGTGATCATTGGTCAAGACCAGGCAACACTGGAAGCAAACATGTCCCTAGCTAGCAAAGAGGTGAAAGCAATTTATTTTATATGCTTTTCTCCCATCAAAGGAAAGGAAAATCAGAAGCAAAGAGCAATAACATTTCTTCAAAATTTGTGTCCACAGCAAGAGGGAAGGTTCCTATCCTCTAACTATGGATAAGTCTAACTTGAACTGAGTGGCCCTCTTTAGGTTGTTGGACTGCAGCTCCCAGCAGCCCCCATAGCCAGCATAGCCAGTGGTGAGGAATGCTAGGAGTTGCATACATGTTTTACATACATGTGTCTCACATCATCTCATGTCATGTGAATACCTGACACAATGGAATGTGCAAATTCACATGACTGTGTTTGAGAGACTGGGAACCCTCTGTCTTTGGTGTCTCTTTGTAACACCAAGTGATGACTTGAATGAAGGTTTGAGTTCCTGAGTAATAAACATTTGGGTGTCAGCAGGGCAAATCCATAATGGCTGTATACAGAGGTCAAACACTTTCAGAGACAGTCCTCATCTTGTAATAACATGTCTTTCTTTTGTTGGCTTCCAAGAACTATATGTATTCTAAGATGTGGTACAGTATTTGCATAATGCTGTATGTTCGTATTTATATTCCAGGATGAGTGTGGACTGGCTTGGCTATGGATATGCAGCACTGGTTGCTTCAGGTGGAATAGTTGGGTATGCAAAAGCAGGTATTGTATTGTGAAATGCTCAAACCCCCCCCCCCCCCCCTTTTGACTTTCTTGTTCATGAAGCACCCTAGGAATATTTATTTGCAACTTGTAGCCTTTTCTGGTAGAATAATAATTTCTGCAGTGTACTGTGGATGCTCAAGTAGAGATGACAGGACTCAGTCATGTTTTGCAGAGGGGGAACTTTATACCTAGAAATAAATCTGGTCTTCTGGAGTTTCCCAGAAAGCCATTCTAGCATTCCACCATATGATAGCATTGCTTGGTCATTTCCTAGCGTTTGTATCTTTCTCTCCTTCCCAAAGGGCCAAATAGATCTCCTAAAGTTTACTTACTGGCAATGAGAACATTAAACTGTGCTGGATTTGTTTTTGTTTTTGTTTTTGTTTTTGTTTTTTTTTGTCTCTCGTTCTTTTATCTTTGCCCCTATACAGCCCTTCTTTGGGAACTTCTCTAAAATCCCATTTAGACCTTGGGTTGAGATTCCTTTATTGGTTCAACACATTCCTTGGTGATCTGTATGTACAATGATATAATGTTACATCTAAGATTAGAAACATGCAGCCCTCCAAATGTGGTTTGACTGTAACTCCCAGCAATCCTCAGCATTTATTGCTGGGTAGGGCTGATGGGAGTTGTAGTTCAACATCATCTGGAGGGCTACAAAAAATTCTACCCAGGTTTAATGGGACAGTTTTCCTTGGGACAATCAACAGACACCAAAGGGATGTTTATCAACAAAATAGCAGTGTAACCAATTTAGAATATTAAAAAAAAGTTTTTCTTAATTTAGCAACAAATGTAGGAGAAAGACAAAAATGCATGCTCTGCTTGTGACGTTCCTATGAGCACACTATGGGAACAAGCAGGATAAGCCATTGGCTTGATCTAGCACAGCTCTTCTTATGACATTTAATTAAAAGAGCTCCAAAAAATGGAAGGCTGCAGACAGTGTTGGAGGTTGCTTATTGAATATAATATGGTTTGTAGAAAGTCATTCATCACAAGCATAGCTATGTTTATTATTTTTACAGAATATTCCCTTAGCTGCATCCTCCCCCTCCTCTTTCTCCAAGAAAAAGGCTAGATAATGGAACTCTTTCACCAGGGAATCTGTTTGGGCCAGTTCTTTCTTTCTTCCAGACAAGTTATTATATTTCCACTCTATAGCAGGCTTTAGGAGAGAACAAGAAGACCGGTTAGTCATTGTTGCTAATGCATTTACCTTGAGAAGTCTGGTACGTATTAATAATCCAAGTGGATGTGCTATTTTTATATTCATGTAGAGTTTCAGTTTTAACAATCATGCTGTTTTGTAAGCTACCTGGAAAGCTTTGCTGTAACACATGCTGGGGTAGAAAATTAATAAAAATGCAATTATAGCCCTCTGCACAGATTTGTCCCCCCACCTTAACTAGCCTTGCAACACAGTATACTGTACACATGTGAAAGCACAGAAGCATAGTACAGAAAGTACAGAAGAAAAACTTGTAGTGCCTTAGTGGTTAAGAGGCCAATTCTGACAATCGTAAGGTCAGAAGGTTGACAGCTTGAGGCCCAAGTGCCATATGATGTGAACTCATCACTAGTCCCAGCTTCTGCCAACCTAGCAGTTTGAAAACATGCAAATAGTAGATAAATAGGTACCACTTCGATGGGAAGGTAACAGCATTCTATGCAGTCATACTGGCCACATGATCACAGTGTTGTCTTTGATAATGCTGGTTCTTCAGCTTAGTAACAGGGATGAGCACCCACCCACCCCACAGTTTGTTACAACTAGACATTCATATCAAGGGGAAACCTGTACTTTTCTTTACAGAAGCATTACTGTCATTGCTGTTAACTAGAGTGACACTTCATCTTCTGACAAGTGCAATCGTGTCTATTGTAGGTAGTGTTCCTTCCCTAGCTGCTGGTCTCCTGTTTGGTGGTTTAGCAGGAGTGGGTGCTTATCAACAGTCTCAAGATCCCAAGAATGTTTGGCTGTCTCTGAGTAAGTACCTTTCTCATATTTGATATACACACATTTTCTGTATTATTATTTTTTTAAATTACTATTGCTATTGGCTGGAATTTAGTATTGCAAATAATACATTTGTAATCTAAAGTTACAGAGCTGTAATTGCTCTGTATTCAGTAAGACCATGTAGTCTTACTTTAAGACTACATAAATGCTGCTTCAGTCTGCCTTAAGAGCCAGCAACTAGATCAGGTGAAGGAAGTCTGATCAGAAGCAGGACTCATATTGCAGGTCCTTGTTGCAGCCCCACACACTGGCAGGAGAGGGATGGAAACATCCTCCTCTGTGTGCTCTGACTGGAAGCTAAATGGACTTCCTTTGCCAGATCTGGCTAGTGGGTTGAGAGAGTTGGACCAGGAGACATACGTAGGGCCAAAACAGATCAGATGTAAGCACCTGCTTCAGAGGTAGTGTGGGGCATGGCGTTCAGTCAGCGCATGCCCCAATGCTACCAGGAAGCTGTACAGCTGATCACATGCGCAGCGGCTTCATGACATTTCAGCAGCATGGTGTTTACATGCACCGTGCTGCAGAAATGGGGAAAAGCTGCCACCATAGTGGAAAAGGTGGCTTTCCCCCCGCCCCAAATAGGAGCAGACTTTTTCTGCTCCTATTTGGGGCAGAAGCTGGCCAGATTGAGGCCGTAGCGTGTGGTTGCTGCAGCCCTCATCCAGTTCTCTCAGGGGCAGCATTGCACACACACACACACCCTTTTTGGGGCCATCTGTTTTGCCTCTTAGTTACACATAAAAATACATAACTATGCATATGTAACAAAGTAGTTGGTGTAAAATATTGGTTATTATCATTATTATTATTATTATTATTATTATTATTATTATATTGTTTGTCTTGCTTTTTGGAAAACAAATTAAAACAAATATAGACTAATATACTGTACATACAAAGGTATCAATAAAGCTCATAGAAATTATTTTAAAAATACAGTTGAACAATCCATGGAATTAAAACTATTTTAAATCCATTATATAAGAATCAAAATAGTGCATCTTTAAAAAGTTTGTTGCAATCACCCTATTCTCCCTAGGGAGTGAGTTTCAAATCCTGGGAGTAGCCACCAAGAAGGCCCCCTCTTGGGTTCCCACCAAATGTTTCTAAGGTGGGCATCCCCAAGAGATCTAAGCACTCAGGCAAGTTCATATTGGAAGGCACAGTTCTTCACATAGCCTATAACCCTCCCAAAGTTGCATAGGTTTTTACAGATCATAAATAACTCTGAATGGTGTCTGGAAATGGACTGGCAGCAAGTAGAGGTGTTGCAACAAGGAACTTGTATGCATGATTCTTTCTCCCGCTTCTCTTTACTTTTGTAAGGCATTGTTTTAATTTCATAAGAAACCTTGAGTCCCAGTTTTATTCAACTTCTTCAATCCTGTTGGAACTATGGTATTTTTGGAGTCCGTGTTTGCTTATATTTGTAAACTAAGTTGTAAATTTAAATCACAGGAATGGCAACATTTTAAGATTCATATTTAAGCATTTCAGATCCTTGGCCTTAAAGCCAGATTTATAGTCTGAAGACCCACAATATGGTCACCTTGCAAAAAACTAATCAGCACTGAATCTGGCTAGTAACTGGGTGGGCCCACAGATATTGTTAATCCCAGCTAGAGTAGAATCAGTGGAATTCAACCAAGTGTCTATTTACTAAGTTCCCATTGATTCAGTAAGTCTCCTCTCATTGGGAAAATCAGATTTAGACTTATGCTTGCTGTTTTGGGCTCCACTGAGTAAACATAGAATATAAATATGGTGGGCCCTTGGCATATGCTGGGGCTCCAGGATCCCCCTTGGACACCACGATCTCTGGATGTTCAAGTCTCATTAAATGCAATGGCATAGTAAAATGGTGTCTTATATAAAATGATAAAATCAAGATTTTCTTTTTGGAATTTATATTTTTTAAAGTATTTTAAAATCATAGATGGTTGAATTCATGGATAATCAGATGGCTGACTACATAAAACCTCCACCCACACAAAGCATCAGGATTTCAAAAGGTACAATGAAGCAATTGTGTTTTTTCCTCTTTAGTTGCATCTGGAACTTTGACTGGCATGATGGGAATGAGATTCTATAACTCCAGAAAATTCATGCCTGCAGGATTAATTGCTGGTGCCAGGTACAGGTTCAACTCTTCTTCTCTTTAATTTAGTGTATTTGGACTGAAATCCTTAATGATATTTACTGAAATCTTGATTTCCATTGTATTTCAACAGTTTACTAATGGTGGGGAAACTGGGACTACAGATGATGGAGAAACCCCTTCAGCCATAATTGTACAGTGGATAAGAAGCAGATGAGTTTCCTGGAGAGACAGCTTTCTGAATGCCTACTTGAAATAAGAAGACAACCAAAATTCTCAATTCTTTTCAAAGGGTACAGCACAGGAATGGGCATAGTTTGGTAGGAGTACAAATTAGTTCAAACGGGGTGAGAGGATCTTTTTTGCTGAGACTGTATACAGCCTGGACTCTTTCCACCCTGGCATGCCATGTGGAAGAATATTTAAACTACAAAACATGTTTCAGACCAGAAAATTATCTTTATTGGCTGTTGTTGCTGGTTGCACAAAGGCCAGATCTACAGCATTGCAGCTTTCATGGTTTACTTTTTACACTTCCCCCCAAAGCTGTGAGCATTTTAAAATGATGTATGGGAAAAACTGCTGGTGGTAACCAATATTGCAGATATCCATCATGTGGTATGCTTGCTTAACTCATACCTTACTTTTCTGTCCCCACATCTGAATGCTGTAAATGTACTCAACTAGAAATTTCTATCTGCCCTTAAGTAGACCTACAATCAAGAGAAAGCATTTAAGACTATAGCCTACAAAGCAGTGTTTTTGTCTCTAAAATCAGGTTAAAGTTTGCTAATTTTCATTGAACAGACTTTAAACAATTACTTGTTTGCTAATAAAAATATGGAGTGCCCCCAAAAAACCACTTCTGGGGTTGGAGGAAGACATATTTTTGTGTGGAAAGTGTGTGTCTTTAAGTAAATTTGATATTCTTTGGTCAATAGTACCTAAAAGTATTGATTAGATTTCTGCCAAGGTCCTTCAGGTATAGTATTGCACTGGTCTAGAGTTCTGTGGATGTAGAAAGAGACATATTAATGGAGACTTCACTTTTACAGAACTTGTGCCTTATTATAATTATTATTGCTGTCCAGGATTGAGTACCAACTTAGTGGGGATACAGGCGAGACGCCGCCCCTTTCCCTAGCGGATCATTGCTGCGTCAACCGCACATCATGGCAACAATGTGTCTGGAAAAAGGAGTTGCGTTTCTCTGCTGCCACCGAGGCACCATTAGCGCCCTTGAGCGGTGCGGTGACGTCCCTTATGCACTGCACTGTTTGGACATGGCACATGAGGCATGTCATCAGCGTACACACCATGAACGTGCATGTGCCAAAATGGCACCCATATGGTCAGCACGCTCCGCTCTCTTGAGCCCTAAAATCGGCCCCAGGCCGGCGCATAGCACCAGTCTGTACCAGGCCTTATTCATATTTAGAGTAGGCCAACTGAAAGCAACAGAGAGTAATCCTCCTGATGAAACTAGGTCTGTGGAATTCAGTGGCCATACCCTAAGTCTGAATCTAATCTATTGCTCAATTTTTTTCAAAATAGCTTGTCTAGTATTGAGGTCTGCCTTCTCCATGCATTTTAGCCCTTTATCTTTTTATCTAAACACTAATAATAATAATAATAATTTATTTATATTCCACCTTTTCACAGGGGAATCAAGGCAGATTACAACAATTATGACAATAAAACCTAAGTGTATACATTTTCCCCATGTTTTTAGAAATGATTTGTCCAACTAAAGTTAAACTGTTTAAAGGCTGGGTTCCAATGGGAAATAAACATATTGAATGCTGTGGATATAGTATATCTTGATTTCAGTAAGGCCTTTGACAAGGTTTCCCATGATATTCTTGCAAACAAGCTTGTAAAATGTGGGCTAGACAAAGTAACTGGATCTGTAATGGGTTGACCGGCCGAACCCAAAGGATGCTCAACAATGGCTCTTTTTCCTCCTGGAGGGAAGTGACCAGTGGGGTCCCACAGGGCTCTGTCCTGGGCCCAGTGTTATTCAACATCTTTATCAATGACCTGGATGACAGAATTGGGAGCACACTTATCAAATTTGCAGATGACACCAAATTAGGAGGAATAGTTAATACTCCAGAGGACAGGACCAACATTCAAAATGATCTGAATAGACTAGAAAGCTGGGCCAAAGCTAATAAAATGAAATTCAACACAGAGAAATGTAAAGTACTGCGCACTTAGGGCAGAAAAATGAAATGCACAGATATAGGATGGGAGATACATTGCTGAATGAAAGTACATGTGAAAGAGATCTAGGAGTCCAAGTAGACCATAAGTTGAACATGAGTCAACAGTGTGATGCTGCAGCTAAAAAGGCCAATGCAATTCTAGGCTGCATCAATAAAAGTATAGTGTCTAGATCAAGAGAAGTAATAGTGCCACTGTATTCTGCTCTGGTCAGGCCCCATCTGGAATATTGTGTCCAGTTCTGGGCACCACAATTCAAAAAGGACATTGAGAAACTGGAGCGTGTCCAGAAGAGGGCGACTAAAATGGTGAAAGGTCTGGAAACCTTGTCCTATGAGGAACGACTCAGGGAGCTGGGGATGTTTAGTCTGGAGAAAAGAAGGTTAAGAGGTGATATGATAGCCCTATTTAAATATTTGAAAGGATGTCACATTGAGGAGGGAGCAAGCATGTTTTCTGCTGCTCCAGAGAACAGGACCCGGAACAATGGATGCAAGCTCCAGGAAAAGAGATTCCACCTCAACATTAGGAAGAACTTCCTGACAGTAATGGCTGTTCGACAGTGGAACAAACTCTCCCGGAGTGTAGTGGAGTCTCCTTCCTTGGAGGTCTTTAAGCAGAGGCTAGATGGCCATCTGTTGGGGATGCTTTGATTTGGATTTCCTGCATGGCAGGGGGTTGGACTGGATGGCCCTTGTGGTCTCTTCCAACTCTATGATTCTATGATATGTTTGTTGTTGTTAACTGCCCTTGTGTATTCCCATTTAAATCAAAAGAATTCAGAATTCAGTGGGCTCACCAATGTTCAAATGTCTGTGAATGCTCTGCACTTTGCAGATCCTGTTCCCTTCATTTAAAGTAAAAATGGCAAAGCAATGCGCCTTCACCGGCATTAAGTGAGGATGCAACACTGCATTGAGGCCAATATCTTAGATAGCAACACAAGAGGAAAATAGGTTTTATAACTACCTGGAAAGACTTTATTGCAGATCCAGATGACTTCATGGAAATACATACTGGAGAAGCAGACAGTTATGACAACTGTTATTGTTAACTGCCCTCAAGTCAACTTTGACTCATGGAGACCCTGTGAATGAGTCATCTCCAAGACCCCCTTGTCCTCCACCTCAGGTTCTGCAGGCCCTGGCCCATGTCCTCCCTGATGAAGTCTAATCATCTGGCATTTGGTCTTCATCTCTTTCTGCTGCCTTCCACCTTTCCTAGTGTCATTGCCTTTTCTAATTATTAATTTCCCTTCATACTTGTGGCCAAAGTATAGCAGCCTCCATTTAGTCAACCTGGTTTCCAGAGATTGTTCAAGCCTGACCTGTTCTAGAATCCATTTGTTTGTCTTCTTAGCCATCATGGTATCTATCTTCAGCACTCTTCTCCAGCACATCTCAAATGAGTTGATTTTCTTTCTTTTTTCAGTGTCCAGCTTTAACATGTGTACATGGTGATGGCAAAAACAATGGCTTGGACTATCTTCACGTTAATGCTCAGAGTTATGTCTTTTTACATTTTATGATTTTGTCCATTTCTTTCATAACTGTCCTTCCAATTCTAGTCTTCTTATTTCTTGACTGCAGTCACCAGTCAATGCTCCCATCATCAAGGGTGAATTCTTGTAGATCTTCCTTGGTCACTATTTTTGTTTTTTTAATGTTCAACAGTAAGCCTACCTTGGTACTTTCCTCCTTGACCTTCTTCATCAAAAGGCCCAGGTCTTTGTTGGTTTCTGCTAGTAGTATTGTGTTGTCTGCATATCTTAGTTTGTTAATGTTCCTTCCTTCAATCTTCATTGTTATGACAGTTATGACAATTACAGCTATGCTGTTTCAGAATCTCGTCACAACCAACATGGTTAATTTTGGGGAAATGGTGGAATCACCCTTCTAAGCAAGGAATTACATATTTCAAAGGGCACAGAACTGCCAAAGCAACAGGCCAGTGATATCTGTCCACTTTCTTTCTTCTTAATGTCTAAAGGCATTAGAGTGCAACTTTCTGCATATTTGATAATCATGGGCGGAAAAACCACAAGAGAATGACATTAAGGTACAGGCTACAGAATTAGGCACAGAAGAACCTATGTGGAACTGCCAATATTGGTGGCAACCCCATATTCTTTGTAAAGTGTAGCTCTAACCTAAAACTGGGCCCATAATGAAGTGCCAGGAAATATTACAGTACTATATATAGTTTTTCTAATGGAAGACTACTATAAATCCTGTATTCCTGAGAAGTTAACTTTATTATAAAACAAATGATTTTCAACTGAAAACTGGCCCAGTCACAGAGGCAAAGGTTTTGCTTTATGCTTACACATGAAACCTCAAAGTGGAAACCTTTGAGACAGCATTTCAGTGACATATTTAATTCAGTTTAAAGAGACTGAAGCACATTAGTCTGATAATCCAAGCAACTCTGTATAGGAATTAACATTCTTCACATAACAGCATTTTAAAAAAACTGCTCAAAACATTGCTTGGCCTTTTAACTACTAAGTTTTCAGTATATGTAGAGTTGAAATATCAGCAAAACCTATTAAAATAATGAAAATATATTTGAGCACATCTTAACTTCAATCCTATTTCAAGTCTTGAATCAACATACTCTACAGCAGAAATGTATTTTAAAAATAAAAATACTTGTTAATCTAAAAATACATTAAACAATTTACAACTGTTAACAACTGTACAATACATGCTGCTTTAAAAACTAGCTTGCCAGGTTTAACAGAACATGTTGAATATAAAAACATTGTATTTAGAGCAGGAGGTGGGGGAACCTCTGGCTTTCCAGAGGATGTTGGATCCCATCTCCCATCACTACTGATGATGGGACTAATGGGAGTTAAGAGTCCAACAGTGAAAGGATCCCCAGTCTAGTTCAGAGTGATAGAACAAGGATTTATGTTGTCTAGTAGGTTATGAAATAGATTAAAACACTGAAAAGGTAGGGGGCCACTGTGTAATTTATGGCATCAAAAACAGAATAGGGAAAAAAAGGCTGATCTCTGTGCTACACTATAATCTGTATTGCAACTTAGTAGTACAAGAATGAGGTTTTAAGAATAAAAACTGGCAACTGTTACCAGGTTTAAGCAATTCCTTCTACAACTGGTAGTCATTTCTGTAGTTCAGCTTTTGGTTACCAAGAAAAGGCACTACATTTAAGTATGCGTGATTAAATTATTAAATAAAATACACATAGTGGCTTAGACCTCCTGCAAATGATTTGTGTAAGAACAGCAAAATCCTGTTTCATAAAAGGAAGGGAGACAATTGTGGGAAATGGTGGGGTGGATATAAAAGCTGTAGCCTGAAGACTCTATGTTGTAGGATCATACCTACAAAGTGATCACAAGAAAAGTGGCTCCTTCCATGTGTCAAACTTCTAGATTTCATGATTACACATTTCCTGTGCATTTAAGTGCCAAGCTGGTAAACTAAAGCACATGAGGTTCTGTAGCTCAGAATTCAAAAGATGAATCTTTTTACTACTAGTTCTGTAAATGGTACAGTCAGACTCAGAAACATGTTGTGTGCAAACAAGAAGGGAAATAGTATGTATGTTTTAAAACCTTCACACAAACTTTCATAGGACATACAATGCTTGCAAAAATTTTAAGGAGATCCATCACATCTATAAATTATTATATTAGTGGGTTTATCAACTACTTATGGGTTCAGTCACTGGACATTTTGAAGCTAGCTAAAAAAATACAATAGTATCATTTTGTATCATTTTTAAAATGTCTTGAAAGCACATCTGTTTAAGAGTTATTCCTTACTTCACCTTTTATCCATCTATTGCACTCCAATATAATGTAGCTGTAACTGTCAATTGGCTAATTTATCTAATGAATTTTTATAAGAAAATATCAAAGTGATCCAATAAAACTTACCATCCTCCTAGTAGGAGCTCCAATACCCATTGGCTTTGGCAAGATCCTTTACAAAATACGTTTTAATGTAAACAAAACCAAAACTCTAACTCTTAGAGACTCTGTTTTGAAGAAAACCATCTAAGGAAAATGCATTTATTTCCCCTCGACGTAATAAAATACAAGCTCTCAGTTCTTTCCAGAATTGATATTCTATTAGTAGAAATGTGTTTTAAAGTGTCTTAGAGTGAAGGAGATATAAATAGTCACTGTAAGCATATGTGGTCTGAAAAAGCACTTCTATCGATGCCCTCCGTACTTGGCTGCCCAGTCAGTTCTTCCATGCACTGGTTGTACTGCCTGTGGACGTGTTAAAATGTTCATGCCTTTTGTGGCTGGGTTGTAAGTGGGTCCGTGTAACTGAGCACGGGCAGCTTTTGTTTTCCAAGCATATTCTGCATATTCTGAAGAAAAAACAAAATCAATGCAAGCCAGAATCCAGTGACTAAACACTAATTCTCTAGCATTAAACAGACTTCTCTTACAAGATCTTCCTATGTTTATGGTACATACACAATAGTGAATAAGCCTATTTGCATAAAGGATATATTTCTACTCAGTGTAATAAGATTTAGCATGTTTTAGGAAATGGGAGGATGTGGGGGAATGAAAGAAGTATATTTATTTCTAGTATATTTATTTCTAACATTTGCATAGTAAAGGCACTTTTTTTTTTTGCAAATCCACAAACTAAGTATTTGTGTCAAAAGCTAACCATTATATACAGTAGTAGTAAAACAGAGTCCATATAGACAACCAACTCTCCCCAGGATGTGACTTTTTATCACAGGATTGCTCGTAGGTGTCAAGTGGTACGAATGTGTCTGGAGCTTCTCATCTGTTATCCATCAGAGTAGGCATTGGGGTGAATATAAATGTTATATAAAGGACACCTGTGCTTATCCAGACAGTTTCTATAAATGCCAGAGAACTACTACATGCATGGTTACTGTCACAGTCAAAGACTTCACCAGGTAGTCTCCTTTGTCACTGAGTTTCAGTGGTGGTATGCCATGTGACTGTAAGGATACTGTCTGACATATCCAAGTCCAACTGGATGTTTAAAGTCAGCTGCAAGGCTCTTTAGAATACAGTCACAGATATTCAGACTTATTGGGGCCTAAATCTAGTCCCAACTAGAATAGGCCAACTGAATCAATGGGAATTTAATAAGTAAGTATATAAGTGGCTCTGATTCACTGGCTTGCTGTAGTTTAAACTAAAAATTGGATTTAGGCCTATGAATTTCCAGCATCAAATCACAAGTTTGGGGGAAAAATTATCTCCAACATCATCACCATATACTGAAAAGTAGTAATGACGTCTCTATTTCAAATTATTCAAATCTACTTACTGTTGTTATACAAAACCATCAAAACATTTCAGAACCTACCAAACATTTGCATAAAAATATGAAGCATGTAACTAAATATAACTAAAATAAATACTATTAACATATGTTAAATACTGTTTCAAGTCACTCTTATTGTACTACCCATCTTACTATATTTCATTATAGTGAACTAGGGTCATCCAACTAACTTGAATGATTAAATGGTAGAAGCTTCACGGCAGTTTAAAAGAAGCATTTCCCCCATACAGCTGAACGATGGAATTTATTACTACAATGCATAATGATAGCCAACAATTTGAACAGGCTCAAAAGGGGGAGTAGACAAGTTAATGAAAGATAAGGCTATCAATGAAAGTGTAGTCATGACATACTGCCACAGCAGAGGCAGTATGACTCTAAATACAAGCTGCTGACGAGAATGAGTGAAAGGGTGCTATGGTATTCATGTTCTGCTCCTGGGCTACCCACAGGCACCTGGTTGGCCACTGTGGGAAAGGAATGCTGAACTAGACAGGTTGCTGATCCAATCTGACAGGCCCTTTTATGTTGTGATGGAACAACAACAAACTTAATGGCTATCAAAACAAGCAAAAGATTAATACAAATGTGAACTGTTTATTTTCTAACCTTAAATCATTCTTTCAATATGTATAAAGAGCACTTCCCGAAATAATTTTAATGACTATTTTCTTGGCTGTGACTACTGCTTTCCTCAGTGTGATTATTATTCTTTTTTTCTCAGCTCCTCCAAGATGTTTGTTCTAAAATGATAATACACTGTGAAGTTTTATCTGCATGGGTGTAAAGAGCCTTAACAGCATAATTTTTATATAATAGGCATTATATACTCAGGCATAAACTGCAGTTACTTCAAGGTGGTTTATTCCTAGTTAAGTGTGTACAAGTTTGTAGCTTACAACAGTCTTATTTATTTAAAAACGTATAGCATTGTTCATATTAATTGGCATGCTGTTAGCTTTGGCAGAGTGTGGGGTGGGGAAGAGTCCCAGACTATTATTTCACATCAAGTGGGAGAGGTGGGGGTGAAAAGGCTCCTAACCACAGAGCAAATTGGAGTATGTCTAGATTTCCCTAATCAGAAGCCTCTTCTACACTACAGAAACCCAAGACTATTCCCACTTGCACTTTTGAGAACTATTAACTTAATGTCATAATATATTTGTTAGTCTCTAAGATGGCCTATAACTCTGTTGTTGTTTTCTGTACGAGGAAAAGATTTCAGGGTGAAAAAAGATAAGTAAGTTATGGCCCAAAAGAACAAATTAAATTGTGATTTGTATTCATAACATGTTACATTGCAAGGCAAATGCACACAATTACAACTATCCAGGAGGTAATCCACATTACACAGCCACCATCTGTACAAGTAATTTTATAAAACAAAAAAATGGCTTCTACACTGCATGCAGTTTTTAACTCAAGAGAGAAGAGTAAATGCTCGTTGCATCTTACTGCTTCTCCTCGTCACATCATCTCATTAATACTAAACAAAAGGTCTAGTTTGGCTTTGTAATTTTATGGTACCTTTGGAAGATCTGACAGGCAGAATAAATGAAGAAATGGTGGAAAGAAGATGAAGGTTTTTTTTAAAAAAAGTTCTCAGATTGTGATACAGAAAAGTACAAGAACATGCTTGCATACACACAAGGGAAAAAGCTGGAACACTACAGAAAAGTTGAAATTTCACAAAGAAAAATATAAAATAGTTAAGTCAGAAGTTTTGTGCAATTAATGGCTGCATGGCAGACAGAAATTTAAATTGGGTAAAGCTTTTTCCGACTATGGAGATACACTATGAGGAAAGCTGTTGAACTGGTTGAATTTCTGCTAATCTATCAGCAAAATGTACAAAATCTGTTAGAAAAAAGTTTAATTGACAAATCCAATTATGAATAATGGAATATCTTTGGGAACTGAAAATTGTGGACACCTGCACATAAATGGGGACTAATCTGTTATGTTGGAGTAATGGACAGGTAATTGGATATGGTGTTGGTCAATTAAAACTTCTGTGGATTCCAAGCAACAAAACAAAATCAGTGTATTTGAGAAAAAAATCCTTGAACATTCCTCTCCTCAAATTTGTAATTACAACCATATCTTTTTTTCCTTAACGCAAAAATCAAGGAGAATAAGGAAATTGGGCCTTTTCACCCAATATGGCTGCCCTAGGTTTCCTACCTCAAGACTGCTCTGCCCACACCCTGGATCCGCTCTCTCTCTAAAAAGCCACTTCCACATCCCTTATATCCAGGTGGAGACAACGAACCACCTGCAACAGCGAGTCAGTAATACATACACAATTTCTAACACAACTATCATCTTCCTAAACTTGAGGGTTTCAGTTAAGTATTGCCAGTTTAATCCTTTCTGAAATGTAAGTTTCAGTCAAAATAATTTTTTAAAAAACCCCACTTATATGCAGGTAATTGTGAAAGTTATAACATTAAAAGTGTGTTTAGTATCACAATAAGAGTGTCATTATGATGAAGATGAAGAGTAGCTAAGAGATTAAGGTAGTGAAAAGTGAAGTAAGAAGTTGCCAACTATTCATTCTTCCTCTGGGGAATGCAATTTGATCAGTAAATGTATCATCATATTTGATCATTCAGAGGAGCAGGATATAAAGAAATTTTGTAGTTGTTGTTGTTGTTGTTATTATTATTATGATGATTATTTTGTGAAAAATCCATCTCTTCCTGAATATATATTTGAAGTGGGCAGCTATGGCAGGTATGGAACCCAACATCTGGCCTCACAGTGGGACACACCAATTATTTGAGGAAGTCCTGGAGGACTTTAAGGAAAAAAGTGACAGGGGGACACATGAGGCCCATGGTCCACACATTCCCACTCCTGCTCTACCCAGTAAACTAATCTAGTCTACTGCTTTTATGCTTTCAATTATGAAAAGACAAAAGTTATGGTACTTGTCTTTTATGCTTTAAATACTATCTTCAGTCAACAGTAATATGGCAAAATCATCAGTTATATACTGCTGATCATTTAAGTTATACATTAATAAATAAAAAGACAAACATGCCAAAAGTATAACTGTTATTAACAAAATGTAATACACTGCACAAAAACAAAAGTTAAGAGAGTATAGTCCTGCAGTCCTGGAATTTATTATTAAAATAAATGATTTTCCTTTTTAAACAAAGATTAAAGATATAATTTTGTTACTTCTTGGACAGTGAGATAAATGACTTTTTTTATTAATGCTAGATGGAATCAAAAATGAAGACCAAGCTCCATTGCATTTTTAGGACGCTAAACCTAGCTGCTAGTCCCAAATGAATAAAACTATTCAATTCATAGGGATTACATAAACTTTGGACCACCAAGTTCCAACTGATTCAGTGGATTACTCTAGTTAGGACTAACAAGTACAGTCACTCCTCCTAACTTGCAGATCTGAGATCAGTGCCCTTGAATATCCGTGGAAGGGTGACCTCTGCTATTTCCAATGGCGTGTGTGCCTGGGGGCATGCCCCATTCAACCTATGCGGCTTGAATATGCACGAGCCTCTGTTTTCGTGGGGTGTGTGTGCCCGGAATGGATCCCCCGTGAAAACAGAGGGCCAATGGGAGATTTTTTGTTGCTATGTGCCTTCAAGTCATTTCCAGTTCACAGTGACCTTAAAGCGAACTTATTATGGGGTTGTTGTTTTTGGCAAGCTTCTTCAGAGGGGTTTTGCCATTGCTATCCTCTGAGGCTGAGACTGTGTCTTGCCCAAGGTCACCCAGTGGGTTTCCATGGCCAAGAAGGGATTCAGATCCTGGTCTCCAGAGTCTTAATCCAGTTATATGAACATTAAGTAAGACAGCAATTTTACCATGGAAGCTTAATTAAGCTTTACAGTTTTATTGCTATTGTTATGGGAAATGAGGTTGCCAATAAAGAACCCATCTGATGTGAATTTAAGAAACAACACATAGTAAACTCATCTTTGTTTACATCAGGTGAGCATCTGGCCTAAATTCATCAAGGAAACATAAGAGATAAAGAAATAATATAGATGTGAATTTCCTTCACTGTACTATATGTGAGGCTGTAAAATAAGCTTACCTGTGGCTGAAGGAGGAAGAGATGTTAGTTGTATCCTTTGACCAGCTGAACCAACTTCTTTTTTGTGAAAAGAAGGGATATATCCCGCAGGGCCACTGTAAGCAGCACCTACAAAGCCAGGATTTCCTGTTGACAAGGACAAAATTGGTTTCAGGGGAGGTTTTACACAGCCAGCCATTTTATTACCAATATCTGAATGGTCTTTTTAAAATACTATGAGTGAAGCAGAGACATCCTAAGATATATCCACTGCTCAGAATTTCAGAGCTGTTGGCTTATGTTTCCCTGGCACACAAAACTGTGTACCATGGAACTGTTTTCTATGCTCAGGAATTTCTATGTAATATTGAGAAGGAGCGTTAAGTCTTATGCCTCCAGCACAGCATTTACCAGTGTAGCAAGTGGGAGTGGAAGATGAGGAAAATCACGCCCCCTCATGGAACTGACAGCTGTAATCCCAAGATTGAAGTGAGGGTTTATCACACCTGGGTGTTTTTGGGGGAGGGGGGGTTTAAGTGGTTCAGTCACGCAAAAGAACAGAGGTGTGATAAGAAATGTTTCCAAAGTGGTACGTTCCTGTTTCCTTTCATAATGCAATTGCCACAAGACAGGAAGCTGGTGTGATAATGTCCTACAATAACAAAACTTAGAATACATTCAAGCCTTTTATTCAAGTCTCTAATTATGTCTAACCAGTTCATTTTAAAGTGCTACACAAACAAAAAATCCAACCCGTCATGCAGCTCATACTGACAAGAAAAGGCACTAAGTGAAGATTCAAGAGACAACATTTCCAGAGGAGGAATCTCCTCTCTCCATATGGAACTTTTTGCCCACCTAAACTTTCTGACAATTCTAGTTATGACATCATCCCTGTACTTATTAAAACCAGTGTTAGAAACATGTAAAATATAGCTCTGTTTTCAAAGGCAGCCTTTTAAAAGTCCAACACTAGCACTATCTTTTAGGTAACAGTATCTTGACCAAGCAGTGCACAAATACTGGGGAAGATTTATGAATGCAGCTGATCATTTTCAGTCTTTACCTCATGTGTCCTTTTTGGATCAGTGATGAATGTATATGTACCAGAGAAACTGATTTACCAGTATATTCACAGAATGATCACCTAGGTTTTGTATAAAACTAATCAATTTGTGTTCAAAGGCCACTGGTAGCTGCAGGCTATATAACCCCAGTCCTAATGTAAGCCTATATGCAGATAATTAAATAACACCACAAACAAATACAAATACACATTTAATGAAACATACAATCAGTATGATTTACATTTTATCTCTTACTTCTTCCCTTGGTACCAGTCTGAAAAACCAAAATGTATATATGCCGCAATGATTTTTTTTACAATAACACTGAATGTATACAGATTTACATTCTTATATTTATTTTATCAGGCATATTTGGAGCAAAATGAACAGGAGAGTAATATAATCTGATGGTATATCCTATAAATAAATACTGAGGGGGGGGGAACAGCAGTCTACCCCCTTTAACCAGCTTTATGAAACTTCTTTTAAAAAGTCACTCAAATGGTACAAGCACACCTACAATATCCATCATATCATGCCCTAATGAACTCCTTTGAATTCGTATACAGCAGAGAGAACAAAAAAAGCAGGTGATTTTCTGTAATACATGTGGAAGAGTATCCCACCGAAGACAGGTCGTTCCCCTTACTGAATTCTAGATAAAAACACAAAATAGAAACAGTGTGTCAGTGTAAGTAAAAGAAATAGTTAAATAAGAATAAAAAAGAAAATGAAAAAATGAAATAAAATCTAAAAATACAAATTTCATGGGAGGAAACCATGAATTCCTTACCTGAGTACTGTTATTCCATGGTCACAGATGGCCTCCAAGTAGGACCTTCTGACTTTGTGCGACAGAGTCAGGAGAAATATGGCTGTAGTTCTTCTCATCCTAAATTATGCAGTATTCTTCTGACACAAGAAAAACTTCACTAGCCATTTGAAGTGGGACATGAAACAATTCAGCTGTTTAAAAAGGTGAATATGGCAGTGATACCTTGCAGGTGATACATCTTCAGAAATAACTACGACAACAAGTGCTTGTATAGATGGATCATGCATACAAATACACAAACTATGGTCCAGTGCAGACTGGTGCACTGCAGTGGCTTGGGACCGAAAGTAGGGCTCGATAGAGTAGAGTGTCCACATGCTCCTGAGCCCTACCGTGTGCTGCCGTTTACATGGGGCGTCCCATGATTACGTGCCTTGTGCGCTGCATCCAAATGGCGTGGCGCACGAGGGATGGCATGGCGCTGTGCTAGGGCACTTATGGTGCCTCTATAGCGGCAGACAAAGGAGCAGCGTTTCGCAGCTCCTTTTTCCAAGCGCATCATTCCCATGACGTGCGGTCGCTATGGCAACGATCTGGAGAAGAAAGGGATGGCCTTTGGCTGCCTCTTTCTGCCCATCTGTATCCCCTCTATGTTATGGAAAGTGGAGAACCTGTTGGGGACCAGGATGAAGCATGTTCCACTTCATACATATTTGGTTACATAAAGGAAAAGTTTTCATAAAAAAAAAGTCTCCCACAAGTGCTTTTAAGCTTCAGAACAGCAGCACACAAGGCCACAGCAGAACATGATTCTGATAATTCTGCTATGGATGGATGAATATTTCATGTCAGAGGAGTATATGTTTGTGACCAGTGACAGGAGTATATGTTTGTGACCAGTAGACATTTGGTCAGACTGTAACACAGGAAGTTGAGCTAGAAAGCAGAGCCATTCCACCACCCCATCTGAAAGACTACTTGTTTCCCTGCCCCTTTCTTCCCCATCCCACTTGCACTGTGTGTTTTAGATTGTGAGCTGGCACTTCCAGGAATCCAGGAGCCTTTCTGAGAAATTAGATTAAAAAATCAATCGATGCAACATCAACTTTACACAGAATACAACCAAAGAAATCAGCTGGAAACAGATGGAAGATTTGCTAAAATTCTGAGCACTAAAAAACAAGTCTTTGGCTGTAGCCAATCAAGATATTCTTGCTCTATTCCCATGTACTGGTGATGGATTGTGCCTTTTGTGGACTCAACAGAAGAGTCGCTTGTATCTGTCACAAATACTGAAGTGTAGCCCTAGAAAAGCACAAAGAGGTTATCTTGTTGGATGACAACTCTCAAAATAATCCAGCCAGTACATCCAGAGGGAATGAGAAATTAAGACTTTTCCAAGAACTCTACAAACACTGGATTCAACTATCTTGGCAATTCACAGAAAATGGATACTTTACATAAACGGCTAAAAGGATAGACCAAATCTTTACACAAAAGGGTGAAAGTAAAGAATATGCCCCAAATTGTGGCCCTCCAGACACTTTTGAACTACAGGTTTCATGATTCCTCACTATTGGCTATGGTAGCTACATCTGCTGTGGTGTTCAGTGACATCTGGAGGGCCACAGCTGCCCATTTCTGCCTTACACAGTGACTAACCTTATGTCTGTTTATTATTCTATTGTTATTATTCTATTTATTTATATCCCACCTTCCTCACAGCATAAGGATTGTTTAAGGTAAAAATTTCCCCTTTGACATGATTGCCTAGTCATGTTTGACTGTAGGGGGTGGTGCTCATTTCCATTACTAAGCCAAGGAGCCAGCTGTCAAAAATGGCTCCATGGTCACATGGCCAGCATGACTAAATGCCTAGACGCATGGAACGCTGTTACCTTTCTACCAGAGTGGTACCTATTTATCTACTTGCACTTTTACATGCTTTCGAACTGCTAGGTTGGCAGAAGGTGAGACTAATGAAGGGAGCTCACTCTGTCCCAAGGTGCTTGGTCTTGAACTACCGACCTGTGACCTTGGGGTCTTCAGAGTCAGCGTTTTAACCACTAAGTCACTGTGTCCCTTCCTGAGGGTAAAAATCTAATGAACACATACAGACTGACTTTGAGTAAACATGTATATATGGGCTGCAAAGCTATGCATGCCATTTTCTAATTACAATTCACCTTTGGATGGAGAAAAATCGTGATCAAATTCTTATACTATCTCGGTTAAAAGATTCCACTTCAAGGTCCTCCATGTACCTGCATCCATCTAAATCTATGTATGCACAGGCAGTTCCTATTCCTTCTTGGTAAGTATTGCTTGGTTTGAAGTAATGCTTGAATTACTATTTAGCCCAGAAGCATTTTCTCTGATTCATGCTGTAGGCATGCACTGAAGTGAGGAGTTGAGTCATCCTGTTTTGGGGGGAATACTATTGAAGGCCCCTATGTTCTAGGAATCCTAGCTCTAGGAATCTCTTCTCTGAATCCTCTACCATACATGAGAACACATTCTGCACAAACAATTTTTTGTATACATCAGAGTTGATTGAAGTCATTATGAAAATAATGAATAATGAAAATAATGAAATAAGTCATAATGAAAATAAAGCACTAAAGAACTGGTGGCTTTTCTAAAGCAAAGAATAAACATGAATAATTTGAATACTAGAAGAAAAAACCTAGACCTACAAAGGATTAAGTGCTGCCAAATGTAATTTCTGTGAATTACCTTTTGGATCCTCTAATTTTTCATTCACTCTTTCTTTAAATGATAGTTTTTCAACTGGTTTAATTAAGTTTTCTTCTTCAGAGGTGGCATTAAACAGATAAAGGAAAGAAAAGGTTGAAAATAAATGCTTTAGGAAAACAGAATGAATTTATGAAATGAGTGAAAGGCATAAAAACATTTAAAAAGCAAAGCAACCATAGAAATAAAGCATAGGCAAGTGAACCTATTCAATGCTTTTGTAATGCCCAACACCTAAACTACCAAAAGGATCAATTCTGCAATAGGAGCCAAGACCTGTGACCAGTAATTGAGATCCATTCTGGCAAATCAAATGTATCTTAGATCTTAAGACCAATATGAAACAAGCTGGATACCGTATTAACTTTATTAATCCTACAAATATAAAACTGCTCTCTTACAAAAATACTTAAAGCACTATCCTATACACATCTATTCTGAAGCTGGTCTTTTTTATGTTATTGGGGCATACTGTTAGCTAAATGTGTACAGGACTGAAGTTACCTAATAATCTATAAAACAGAATAAAGTAATTACAAATAGGCAAATATTTATAATAGATTAAAGGTAATAACTGAGTAAAAGTACTCTATCTTGTCCATGAAGTCTATTCAAAACCATTGGATACTGAAAATATTCATGAATTTATTGCAACTATCATGTTAATGCAATTCTTCAATAAAACTATATCTAAATAAAGTAAATTTATTTAAAAATAAAATCATAGTAGGACTGCCTATAGTCTAAGTGTTTCATAGGCATGGCATGAATGATCTAAATAAAAGACTTTCACTTACCAAAAAAAAACCTTAGTCTTCAATTTCATAATACAGGGGTACCCCGGGTTACGAATTTAATTCGTTCCGCCGCCGTGTTCGTAACCCGAAAAGCTTTCGCAAGCCGAAAACCCATAGGCGCTAATGGGGAAAAGCCGCGATTTGGTGCGAAAAAGCGCCGAAAAGCACCAAAATTTCTTTCGTAACCCGAAATAACCTTCGTAACCCGGAACAGTTTTTTTCAATTGATTTTTTTCGTAACCCGGAAATTTCGTAAGGCGGCGCATTCGTATCCCGGGGTACCACTGTACACTATGTAACAAAAACTCTGTACAACCAGTTACTTTGATTTACTTGGTTTTCTGACTATCTTAACATTTTCAGTACTGTGCAAGGTCTTAAAAAGGAATGTTGGTACTTACCTGTGATACATTTCCAGCAGGTAAGGTCCCATCATCCTCTAGAATGGGTAGCTCCTCCCATTTGCTCCTAAATAGGCAGGGAATAAACCAAAAGCCACACTTTGCTCCCTGTGGGAGGAGTTACCCCCCCCCCCCCCCCTTAGGAAGCCAGTCATTAGTGAGCCAAAGCAAACATCACCACTGACTAAGTCAACAGTATATATTTTAACCCAAAGTAGACACAAAATAGAGAAAGGCCAAAGAAGGGAAGACCCTAACAACGGGCCAATGACCAAACCAGAGAAGAGAATCCTAAGGTGGTATCTGGATTCTCCATCAGCACCCAAGGGAGGCAGGGTGATGGGACCTTATCTACTGGAAATGAACATATCACAGATAAATACCAATGTTCCTTTTTCCAGCAGACAAGGTCCCAGCATCCTCTAGAGTGGGATTTGCCAAAGCCCCCCCCCCCCCCCGAAGTAGGGAGGGAGGTGCAACTATCTACCAAGGATCCTGGCTCCAACTGCTGAAGAACCTATCTCCCAAAGCTGCCTCTGTGGCCTGGTCCATGTCCCATTTGTAATGACTGATGAACGTCCACCCTGCAGATCTCTGCTCGGAATGCATTAGCGGCCTGAGCGCTCCTGGTGGAAAAGAGCCACCACCCCTCTCTGGGGAAGAAGCAGGTCCACAGACTGGTAAGCAGCAATTAGGCATACCCTAAGCCATCAGCCCAGGGTAGACGATGGCTCCTTCTAACTCAGGAACCACTGTTGGAGGGAAGCAAACTGCACTTCCTAGGACCCAAAAGTGGATGTCTCCTTGATGCAATTTATAACCGCTCTGCACATAAGGTGTGTGCTGGAGCCCTAACAGATCCTTCACTGGATGGTGGCAGGCTGGAGGCAGATGGATATCCTGAGACACACGGAACACAGACTTAACCTTGCGAAGTCCATGTGTTTGAACTATCCATGAAACATCCTAAGGATTAATTCATAGGACTGGTGAAAGGGTCTCTGGAAGCCAAGATGGACTCCACTGTCTCTGGACACCTCTATAGCACTCTTAGCATCTGTTGTTCAATCTTCACACCTGTTGCTGGAGCTCCACTGGATCCAGGTGGAGGATCTGACCCTAGGAGAGTGAGCTCAGGAAGGATGGTAGTGGTATATAGGTCAAGGCCATAGCCAGAATCTCTGGGACCATGGTCCTGTTGCCCATGGTCCTGTCCCTCTGAGACTAGCTCAGAACCCTATACCAGACCAGGATGGGGTCACTGGTGAATGAGAGTGTCGGAAGCTTCTGATCCCTCTGGCTGAAACCCTAAGACCAACCTTGGGAATTCAGCCTTTAACGGTGAGGTAGACACAGTGAGGCAACATGTTCATGTGCAGATGGCCCAGCGTATCTAACGCTGTCTGGGACATTGATATCAGTTCTGCACAGTGAGGCCACTGATGAATAGAGATCTCTCTGGAGATGATCTGCTTTCAGGCACACAAAGTTTACCTCAACCCACCGGAACAAAGGGCGCACCTTCTCCATCAGGGCCCTTATTCGCGTTTGTCATTTCTGATACTGATGAGCCTTTGTTATGGACTATGTCTTAACAAAGACCCTCCTGTTGTTTAGAAATTTGCTGGAGGGGAGTAAGACCCTTCTGAATGACCAGTTTCAGCCCGTTTGTGTCATGAGACCGGTCTTGAGGGGCCATCTGGTCTCTGTCAGGTGAAGGTCACTGTGAGTACCCCATCCTATGAGGCTTGTGGCTTCTTCTGCTGCTGCTTCTTCTTACTATTATTATTATTATTCATCTTGGTCCAGCCCAGCAAGGGGGGGTGGATGTCAAGTCCTGTTAGGACTTAATGGCTACCTTCCAGTCTCTGAACCAGGACTGATGGCGGACTGTGGTGGCCACAGCCTGAGCCCTTGTCAGAACTGTAGCACGACCAATCTTGCATCACTATGTCTGCTGAGGCCAGGACCACATATTAAGACTCTGTCTAAGCTGGGTGGCCTGTAAGGAGCCTCCCCCCCCCCCAATAGGAAGTGGTGCAGAGGGCTCGATGGCCACAGACCTGGACTCGTATGAATCCCTCACTCTTCTGTCTCAGACAATTTTCAAGATGTCCTCTCAATCCAATCAACAATAAGCAAACATTGAGGAGGCCCTAGGAGACCTGACACTTGTCTATGACAAGAGTGACTACTGGGAGGACCTGAGACTCCATGGCGGGCTAAGGCCTTCTGTTAGGCTCCCTGTCTGAGCTAGGCCTGGACTTCTGGGAGCCAGCTGGTGGCGCAGTGGTTAAATGCCTGTACTGCAGCCATTCACTCAAAACCACAAGGTTGCGAGTTCAAGACCAGCAAAAGGGCCCAAGCTCGACTCAGGCTTGCATCCCTCCAAGGTCGCTAAAATGAGTACCCAGATTGTTGGGGGCAAATTGCTGTTCACCGCTATGATCTTTGGAATAGCGGTATATAAATAAAACAAATTATTATTATTATTATTATTATTATTATTATTATTATTCAGTCTTGAACACCTGAGTGAGGCTGGAATGGCATGGGGGCCTCTGGTATGGAGGGTGCTGGCAGTGGAAACAGATCTTTCCCCACCCTGGGCCAGTTGTCCTTCTGGGGGCTATCAGATCCAATGGGAGAGCAATGCCAAGAGTATGAACTCATGTCTCTCCTTCGCCTCCACCTAGGTGAAGCCATAAATCAAGAAGGGCCATTCTTGTTGGGCCCCATGGTCGAGAGAGGGTGACCCACCCGAGGCTATGCTGACTCCCACCTCTAGCTCTCTACGTGAGTTAAAGGTGGAACCAAACATGTCTCTCTGGTAGGCCCAGCAACCTGTATTTCATTCATGGGAGAGGCATGAGGCCATCACAGGCAGGGAGAGCCCTTTCCCTGGGCATACCCTGGGTCTCTTAGCAGGCTGCACAGCAGGCCCATCAGCTTCGCAGTCAGAGAGGAGGACGGCAGCCTCCTGCCCTCCCCCCAGGCTCCACTTTGCCATGGTGTGCTGGCTGAAGAAGCATTCTGGAAGCCAAAGCCACCAGAGGAGCCCCCCCCCACCTTGGGAGAACTGACTGTTTTCCTGGGGCAGGCCAAGATGGCGGTTCCCATCAACAGATGAAAGACAGCTGCCCCCATGTGTCTGGCCAAGATGGTGGCTGCCATCCATGTGGTCAAAATGGCTGCCACCAGTAACCTGAGCCACATGGGGGGGAGGACCCAGCAAGAGAGGGATCAAGGTGGCAGCTGTTGTCTGCAAGAGCGGTTGGCGGCCTGCCAAAGGCAGCATTCAACCGCTCCCCCTTCCTAAGGGTGGACTGGGGGTCGGTGGGACCTGCACTCCGCTGGGATGGATGGAAGCAACTCCATGGGTCCCGTGCAGCTAGGAGGAGGCTGAGGATGACTCTGAATCCCCCCCGTCCTGGGAGCCACCACTGAATGGGGAAGCGGCTCCCAAAGCCTCTGAGCTGTGCCCAGCTCGGTCAGCAGATGAGAAGCCACCCTGAGCCTTGAAGGAGGCTGACTGATTGTCTCCGGTTTCATGGCCTCCTGGAATGGTATGATGCCACTTCCTGGGCAAAAATCACCCTGATGAAGTTGGCAAGGGCAGGGGGATCCCAGAGGGCCCTGAAGGGGAAGCTGGTGCTCATCCCCAAACCTGCAGAGTCGGTTGGAGCCGGTGCTGACTTCATATTTCCTGGCCCTGAACTGGCTGGGGGAGGGGCTGGGACTCAGCAGCAACACAGAAGGCGAATCCCTCCCCTGGCTGTGTCCCCAATTCTGTCTCCCTGGGCTGCTCTACCTGGTCCGGGGGCTGAGAAGTTGTAACCCTCCACCACAGCTGCAGCTTCAGTCTAAATCTCTGGCAAAGCAAGGGCAAGAAGGTAAAGAGGTAGAGAAAGGGAAAGGCCAGGGAGAATCCAGACCAAAGGTGTCTTGAAAAAGGTAATTTGGCTAGCTCTTCCAACATGCATCATACTAGGAGTGTAGGCAGGAAAAAGACTGGCTTCCTAAACAGGGGTAGCCCCTCCCACAGGGGGCCAGGGGTGGCTTTTGTGTTTATTCCCTGCCTATTTAGGAGCAAATGGGAGGAGCTATGCATTCTAGAGGATGATGGGACTTTGTCTGCTGGGAAATACATTAGGTAAAAACACCATAACCTAATAAATGTTGTCCAGATGGAACCAGAGCTAATCATATCGCTTTCAGGTTTTTTAAAATTTAAAATGTAAAATATTTGAGAACTGGTACTATTGTGATGATTTTGAAGTAATCTAGTTCCTTTTGATCATTTCTTTTTTGATTTCAGTTTCACGTGAATTAAAGTATAATAGATGTCATATTACTTGCATAAATTAATACATTAAGACCATAATTTACCTGGGATAAAAACAAAAACACTTCTGGGTCATGTTTCTAGCAATGTTATATTTAATACAAACCTCTTCTTCACCACAAAATGGATTTTTTTTGATAAATCAAGTTGGATAAAAATGATTTTAACATTTAAACACAATAAAATATCTTAAGGAATCCACTTGTCCTAGACTGTCTTTGATTTAGAACACCCCCTCCGTGCCTATACATTGCAGACACACATCTGGCTGTGTATGTATATGTACTACAGTGCATGTTCAGATGAAAGGCATCTACCCAGCCTCTTCTTCCTATCGCTGATATGCACTGAAATGAATATGGTCTGTTTATGTTGCTATAAATGCATATCCTTGGCCACTGTTTCAAGGTTCTTCTTTTTTTGCTGTGCACATCTATGTTTGAATCAAGACCACAGTTCAAAATGATACACGTTAAACAATGGGGGGAGGGGGGATGCCTAAATCCAAATTGATGCTCATAGTAGGATTTTCAGTCTGTTCACACCTACAAATCAAAAACCAGATCCAGATGTTTTCCTAGCCTTGTATAGCAGCTTTTGGAGGTTTACAGACTGTAATGGTCTCTTTACACTGGATTCCACCCATGAGCATGTGGATGTTCAGCACTGAATACAACCCAATGTGACTCAAAACAACCATACAAAGCAAAATTGTGAACTATTTCTATAAACTGTGTCTCAAAGGACCCCTTAATTTGGGGAGCATGGACAATAGGATGTTATATTGATTACCTGCATTGATTCGACTGAAAGACAGGCCTCCAACTGGTTTTGAAAACAAGGGATTGCTCCAGCTACCATGGGAACCTTCTTTATTAGCTGCTCCTGAGGAAACATTCTTAGGATTTACACCTTGGAAAAATGATCATTTAAAAGTTAGTGCATAACTTTTAATTTGGAGCATAATGTATCAAAACCCCTAGTGTCACTACGTACTGTTCAATATTTTACAGGGGCCATCTAGCTATGTAATTTGTTGTTGTGTGCCTTCAAGTCATTTCTGATTTATGGTGACTCTAAGGCCCCTATTGTGGGGTTTTCTTGGCAAGATTTGGTCAAGGGATTGTCACTGCCTTCTCCCAAAGCAGAGAGCATGTGACTTGCCCAAGGTTACCCAGTGGGCTTCATGCCCAATCTGGGAATCAAACCCTGATCTCCAGACGTATAGTCCAACAATCAAACCATTATGCCATGGTGGCTCCACAGCATATGTAGTACTACTACTTAAAAAATCCACCCCATTGCTCCTCTTTAATAGCAAATTTCAGATCCCTGTCTCCTGCTACTCAAAACAATCAATATAAGCAATTTAAGCAATTTAACTTAATGTCTGAGAAATATATGGCAGATCACGCAGAAGCCACATGTATCTGACTCTGTTCTCTGTACTATTTCACAGTGGCTCCTAAAGATTCCACTTTGTAAAGCAATTTTTGGAGTTGTTTAAAAATACACACAGACCTCTTCACTTGACTGCATTCCAGGTTCCAGTTCTTAAGGATAACATTTAGTTTTCTCACACTCATCAAGCAAGTTATGGGTGTAACTATTCTAGTGTTTTGAATTAATCAACAGGGTACACAACATTATCATTTGAAATATATATCTTGAGACTAAAGACAATCATTTTATCTATGAAGCTGACATATTATCTTGCCCAACAGGTAACAACTCTCTAAGGTTTTCCTCATCCTACCATTTAGGTTATTTTTCTTTTTTAAAATATAAAACCCTGGAGATTCCAAGGTCTGAAATGGGGACCTTTTGCATGAAAGCCATGTGTTTTCCTACTGAATTATTATCACAGTCTTTAGAGCTATATTAGTCTGCTCAACAGGAATTTTAGTTCTCATTCTTTGCTTAGCAGGCCCTAGTGTCCTATAACAACTCTTGTTGATAGTTCTCAGCATCAAAATCAATAAGATATGCAGAGTGGGTCTGCTGGATGAAAGACACAAGTAGCTCCATAGATACATAACACATAAGTAACTGGCCACACAATTCCTGAATGCCAGTGTCAACACTCAGGCTGTGTGAGATCTGTCCTTGAGTTTCACAACCTCCATTTAATAAGTAAATATCCGTGATTAATCATATGAAGAAATAATTATATAATATTTACTTATATATTCTTCTGGCCTATATACATACATAGAAACAGGTGCAAATGTCCTCTATGTGCAAATATTTTGTCAAATTAGCTACATAAATATACATTAATTAAAAGCATTAAAAACCGGTCACTTACCAGGGAGGTATCTTGATTGTTTTAAGTAGTACTGTTTTGCTGATGTAGTTGATATTCCAGAATCATTTCGCTTCAGAACCTTGTTTTCCCCTCCTGTCTGGCCAGAGCTAGGTGATTTGGATTCAGAAGCACTGAATTGGAGATAATCCATAACAACATAAATTAACCTTTGAACTAGAACAACTGGGTATTCTACTAGTCTGATTATCATTGAATGAAGAAGTGAAACAGACACAGTATGCAGATGACAGATAGCATCTACAATGGAGAAAAATGCACAGGCAAAAATGTAAGGCTGATCTGTGGAAACAATAATGTATCATTTAAATACATTCACTTACAACAGTGGTTCTCAACCTTCCTAATGCCAGGACCCTTTAATACAGTTCCTCATGTTGTAGTGACCCCCAACCATACAATTATTTTCATTGCTACATGCAAATATGGGTTTTCCAATGGTCTTAGGCGACCCCTGTGAAAGGGTCGTTCGACCCCCCAAAGGGGTCCTGACCCACAGGTTGGGAACCACTGACTTACAAGAACCCCAGCTTGCAGTGACAGAACCTAGAAATAGTTTTATTTTGTAATTAGCTCTTTGTCTCAAAGGTTTCTTAGACTCGAATCAGATGAGCCAAAAGTGTCGTGTTGCCACTGATATTAGGGTTCCGGAGCATACAGCATTTGCACGCTTCGGAACCCTAACACGTATGGATGGCACCATCTTTACGTGACGCCGTCCATATGTGGCGTGTGTGCATGATGCAAGCACGGTGCCACATCCGCACTGCCAGGTGCCACGCTTGCATCGTGGATCCATCTCAGTGCGCCAATGGCACACTAATGACATTGTCCCCGCACACCAAAAAGAACCCAGAAAGAGAAGCCGTGCAGTTTGGCTGCTGTGGCGTCCCTCCGGAGGGAAACTGGGTGCCTCCAGCCTGGACTTTGAGACAGGTATGTACTGGGCCTTAGTTTTCTAGTATAAAATGTGGCATTTATACACACACAACTCTTTTGCTGACTCTTGTTAATGTGCAAATGCCTACATTTGCAATGCCAGACAATAAAAAGAGGTTGCTCCCAGTTCGTATGAATAGGCAATTGCACTTTAATCAAAATATTTGTTTTGGAAAAGGATGTAGGAAAGGAAAAGACACACATTATCCATATGCCCATTTGTTTTGTTATGTATCTGAGATGTAAGTTACCCACTGCAGATATCTGTTGATGATCCCAAAACTGGAGGAAAAAAGTACTCTTTGCTTATTTGTTTTCCCTGCATTAAACAGGACATCCCAGTGCAGTAAGAATGCATGGAGAGGAAAACATATTATTCACAATAACTCATTAAATATATTTTCAAATTAAAAGATATATTAAAGTATTTAGAATACACATTTTCTTGATTTAGCAGAAAGGAACCAGTCTGACAAATCAAGGCGACCCTAACAACACATATAAGGAGCAGAGATTATAAATTAATTTATGTCAAATGTAGGTGTCATAAAGAAATTACAAAGCAAAAGGTTATATAGTGTCTTACCTAAAAAGAGATTCTTTTGTTTTCCTTTCCTTTGACATAGCAATGCTGGGTTTCTTAGAATATGAAATTCCAAATTCTGCATCATCAAAATCATCCCAGCTATCCATGGTCTTTAACACAGTCTGACCCCATCGACGTCGACAGTTTTTCAGGCCCACTGCACCAGTTGAAGGTCCTGTGACCACTGGCTTCTGTTTTATTACACAAATAAGCTACATTATATCTGACATTTCATAACTGCACATTACCAGCCTACGCAGAACAAAGACTAGAGAATGGAATGGATCATGAGGAAACACTACAGGAGAAAAAAAGGAAAGGGAGGAAACTGAAAGATGGGGGCCCAAAAATATCTGTAAATAAGACCTCTCACAAAGGAGGAGGAAACCTCAGTTGTGTACAGTGAATGTATGCTACAGACTGTAGAGAGAGAAGAGAGCGAATAAATAAAAATAAAAATGGCATATCAAAGAAGTGTGGTTGAGAGTAAGGATAGTGATTGTTAAAGGACATAAAGAAAAGGTTTAAAAAGAAAATAACAGCTTGAAATTTTAACTAAGGCCCTCTACAGTCTGGCAAATTGAGCTTGTTTGGGGGCGGAGTCGGGGCCTCGCGTCCACATGACGCACGTCTGACTCTGCCCCATAGAGTGCCTTCATGCCACGTGCTGCTCCACACAGCGCACGACGTCATGGAACTCCTCTAGCAGTGTGTCCATGACGCAATACTAAAGGAGTGCCGCCAAGCACCATGTCCAGGGTGCAAAAAGGAGTCGCTGTTTGTGGCTCCTTTTCGTGCCCTAGAAAGGCCAGATCAGGGCCACAGCATGCAGTTGCCACGGCCCCAATTCAGCTGAAATGCCTTTCTGTCATTAAGTAATGTAGCCAGATTGAAATAATACAAATGAAAAAAAAATGGCCTCAAAATAGCATGAACTGAGCACTCCTGATATAGCTGAATTTTGATTTATTTGCTTCTTTATAATAACTTACTGGTGGTGAATTTTTACTAATGGCAGGAAGGAATGGCTGTGGCTGCTGCTGTTTTGATGGCTGCTGGTTGCTTGCATTCTGTGGCAGCTGAATTGGCTGGAGGGGATGTTGATTATTCTTTGACAGATACTGCAGCTGAAACATGTCATGTGCATCTGGTGAAGACTGAGATTCTGGTTTAGATACAGATTCTAGTTTCGATACAGGGTCTATTTTGGGTAGACATGGCTTCGGCTCTGCTGTTTGAGATGATTTGGAATGAGACTGCCTCTGATCCAGATGTTGAGGAGGTGGTCCTAAAACCTGGCCCACTTGGAAGTAAGGATACTTCAGTGCCTAAAGTAAAAGGCAACACTATTAGCTGTCATACAATCTACTCTGTTTCTAGTGCAACAATTCAAATAATCTCTACACAGAAATGCACCAAGCACAATCTTAAGAGTGTGTAAGAAAAAGTAAATTTTGTACCACTGGTAATAACATTTTTATAATAAACAGACTAGCATGAATAGAAACAAAAAGGAAACTCCCAAAATTTATTCAAAACTTTGATAGACATTTAATCTCCAAATAGGTACCTGAAAGCTAGCAAGCAGAAACATACCCATTCCTCTTATTTAATAGCAATCAAGGGTTAGAAGACTAACCACTTTTTGATACCCATCTGATTTTCCTAAAGTAGAGACAAGCCATTCATATTTTGGACTACAACTCCCATCAACTTCAATCAGCATATCCAACTATATGTGGGGCTACTATTGTACCAAATATCTGGAGGGTACCAAGAATTTGGAGCATGTCCTTCTAAGATTACCATGGAAGCTAAGTGCACTCATACATGGAGAAGCATTTCCTAATTTACATTGTTCCAAATCATGAGTGGCTTTAAAGGTAACAGCCACTTCCTGAAACTTGGCCCAAAAACCAAATGGCTGCTAAAGCAGTTATGGAAGAACTGTCTGTATGTGTGCACCTATGAAGAGGGAGTCTATGGCATTTCAACTATTATCAAGGACACCGCTGAGTACAGAACATCTCTATAATCAACCTTTGAAAGTTCAATCAATGACTATTGCAAAGTCCTGACAATATATAAACAACAAGCAGATCATATTACTCCAACACCTATGGCCTCATGAGAGGCCTAAATACCCTAAAGGCATCAGATCCCATCTGATCTTGGAAGCTAATCAGGGTCAGCCCTGGTTAGTACTTGGATGGGAGATCATCAATGAAGCCTAGGTGCTGTAGGCTATATTTCAAAAGAAGCAACTGGCAAAACCACCTGAAGATTCCTTGCTTAAGAAAACCTTATGAAATTATTGGGACTGCCATAAGTCAATTCAAGGCACATACATACACAATGACATGGCTATGTAACAAACTAATAGTTCTATCATGTCTTTGTTTACCTAGGGCTTCACTTACAACTTGCCCTTGCCCCATGTATTTAGTTATCTGCAGAATTAAAGAAAAATGTTTTCTATGTTGTGCATGTATACTGAACAATGAAAACTTTGACCACTACTTCTTTTGGGTTTCGGCAGACTTTAATCTAGGACACACAGTGAATTTCTAATGATTCATAATTAATTTCCAAACAGCTTTGGCCTGCTATGAATGTGGTTGAAGTGACGTCTTCAAACTAATACTGTACGATATATATACCTGACTTGCAGTAGGTCGCTTTTTTGGGTCCCAGTTCAGCATATCACTCATAAGCTGTATTGCATCATTGCTGGCATTTGGAATGAGAGTTTTAAGGTTTAGAGGAACACATTGAGGGAAACGAAAATTCATTGCAGCAGCAAGTTGGTATCCTTCTGGCCAATCACTCTGTTTAAAAAAAGGTATATATATATATAAAAGTAGTCCTTAAAGCAAAAATATAAAGTTATTCATTCTATTTTTGAAAACCTGGTTAAAAAGGCAACTTCTCTGCTGCTCTTATGTAAACAGTCAACGGTTTGTTTTGTTCCATGGCAGTAGAATGAGCTGTAGAGGACAAGTGAGTAATCTTGAGAAAAGGTGGTATTCAAACCCTGTGAGATTTACATGTGAAGCAGATTTTTAAATGATTTTTTAAAAATCTAAACATTTACAATTGTGAAAGATTGTGAAAATACTTATTTATCAGAGTTTTCTTTGTCAGTTTATATCTTAAAATAAAATACAATTATATTTTGAGGCATGTGTGCTTAACCCATAGACTGCATGCGGATGTTAGAAACTTTCTACTTAGAATGCATGCTTTGGGGTGCTCTGTCTACTATTTCCCTCCACTGTTAGCCAGGTGCCAAGAAACAAGTAGCTCTTTCTTCACTTCTAGTATCGGGGGGGGGGGGACTATCTTGATCAGGATTTCTGAGAGAAGCGAGGCTCTCAACAAGTAGATTCAAGTAAGATTATTATACAACAAAATCCAAAATCCACAAAAAGGCGATACCTTTATGGACCAACTAAAATGCATAAAATACATCATACAAGATTTCGAAGTATCAAAGGCTTCTTCATTAGACAAAAGTAGCAATAGCAATAGCAAGTACATTTCTCCACCCCAGGGTGCAATGATGCCACGCGCCACTCCATATAGCGCATGAGATCATGACTTCACCCAAATGATGCAGCACTGAAGGAGTGCCATATAGCCATATACTCATGCCGTCACAGCTATGGCTCCCTTTTGAGGACACAAAAAGGAGCCACTGTTTGCGGCTCCTTTTTGTGTCATTGAAAGGCCAGATCGGGGTCACAGCGTGAGGTTGCCGTGGCCCCATTCCAGCTAGGAAAGGGGCGGCAGCCCCTTAGGGGCCATCTATCGAGCCCCTTGGTTTATTCAAAATAACATTAAAATAATTTATATTTCAGAAAGGACAAAGAACAATAACTGTGATAGAAGTAATCTGAGGCAACACATCTTATATACAAAGCCTTGCATTAGCCCTTTTACAGTATCTTAAGTTATCTGGCTTTTAGTATAATTGTGAAAATAAACACATCATAAGCCACCACATACAATAGTTATTAACTTCAAAGTAAATAGTAATTCCAACTATTTACTATATAAATGAATTCAAATAAATGAATTCTCCCAAGAAAGCACTAATTAGTTTCCAAAGCGGTAAGTGAAATGAAATAAAACTGATAAGCAGTATCAAAACAAAAAGGTCACAGTACTGTTTATACTCGACTGTAAGTAGACCTCATATATAAGTCAAGGACAGGTTTTGGGGCCAAAATGATGGATTTTTATATGACCCGTGTATCTTGGGGTAAAATTTAGGGGCATGTAACAAAGGATCTAAATAATGAAGCAAAGGAAAATAATGCCAAAGAACTTATAAAATTCCAGCAGTGCTCACTTTAAAGGCTGGATGGCTGAAAGAACAGAAGGAGGTCAGTGCTTCCAGGACAAATTACACTCTTTCCTTTCACCAGGGGATGGTTCACTTTTTTGAAAATGAGAATTAAAGTAGAGTATCTACATTGACCCATGGATAAGCTGACTCAGATTTTTTGGGTCAATTTTTTTACTTAAATTTCTGAACTTTTACATGATTATATAAAGTAATACCCACTCATTTTATTTCCAACAACTGGAACAGTGTGTTTTCAAAACAGCTTACCTTTTTTGGTGTTCCTAACACTTGACAGATCTTGAAGATTTCATCAACTTCACTTGTCCCTGGAAAAAGTGGTCTTAGTGTGTACAGTTCAGCCATGATACTGCCGACTGCCCATACATCAATAGGAGAACTATAAATGGAAGATCTCAGTAAAACCTCAGGTGCACGATACCTGTGTTTGTGAAGAGAAACAGCTAAATACATTTGTGCAGATAAGAGACAAGTTATGACCCTATTGAATAATATACTTACCATCTAGTGGAAACATAATCAGTATATGGAGGCTGAGATCTCAGTTCTCTAGCCAGTCCAAAATCAGCTATTTTAACAAGTTCTGGGCCCATGCAGAGAAGGTTTTCCGGTTTCATATCTCTGTGAAAAAATCCTGTAAAAACAGACCACGAAATAATTAAACAAAATGATTATTATATAAATTGCTACCTGAAATAGGAAACAAATTTGAAATTCTATTGAAAATACAGAGTTTTTATCTTTAATACATGTTTTACTATGTCTAGAAATTTTAGTCAAAAAATTGACCCCAAAAATCTGAGTCAATTTATCCAAGGGTCAATGTAAGTATCGTACTCTTAACTCTTACCAAAAGAGGAGCCAGCCTCTGATGAAAGGCAAGAGCTTAATCTGCCTTGGAAGTACTGATTCTCTTCTATTCTCTCATTTATCTGGACTTTAGCGTGAGCACAAACAGTGATGTCTGCTTGAATTTTTTTCATTCTCTATATTCTTTTTTACACACCCCTAAATTTTACCCTCGACCTATCAATGGGTCATATCAAAAGCCAAAATTTTGGCCCCAAAATCTGTCCTCGATTTATACATGAGCTCGACTTATAGTCAAGTATATATGGGAATCTGTTTTAAAATCAGATTGTAAAATATCTTGATTCATATTAATTGATCTATTTCTGGAAGCTGACACACTGAAGAGATTTTAAATACTGCATTATTAGATAACTAAAATCTAGGCCTGCCAATTGATAGAAGAACTTTAATTTCATTAACTGCTCTTAAACTGGTAACATAAGAGTAACTTTTCTGCTGGTCTGCTTTTAAACTGATAACATAAGGGGAACATCTCCAAATGATGAATAGTGAGACAATTGCAGATCAAATTAATGAGCCAAAGCCAACAAATCATTGTCAGAAGAAAAGCTGAAATAATCAGTTTGATCTAGATGTGAGAAATGAAAATAAACACTCTCTCAGGAAAAACAACAATAAAGTAGAAAAAAAAACTGCCAAGTTAAAAGCTGCTATAATTTAATTACCAATACATGATACTGTTCATTCAGAGAAAAGCAGGATGACCGATGAACCTTTTAGTGAGAAGCTTCACCTAGTGCTTTAGCAGTAAGTAATAAAATTAACATGCCAATTACAATTTAAAACATCTCCGTCATACTTTTCCAGTTACAAATACATCTGTCTCATCACCAGCATTTGCTTCTCTTTGTAGAGAAAATTAGAATAGCAAGAGACTTACCATGTTTGTGTATGAATGCTAACCCTTGCAGTATCTGATACATAATATTCCTGATGACAGACTCAGGGAACAACTTGTTTCTATGAGGAAATAAATAAATTAAATCAACATTATTGATAACATTAAAAAAATTTGTTACTGAGAAAGCAGGGCTTTTGGCCTTAACAGCTTAATATATACCAAAACGGAAGACACTGAATGTTAATTTTATTTGTTCCCATGAATTTATACCCCATTTCTCAACCTAAGGGTGTCCAAAGTGTTTTGATGTGACAAAATTTCACTGACTGACATAGGCCTCAAGCAGACAGGCAGAAAAGAGTGGCCTAAAACTGCTTTTTCTGAGAGGGGCTGAGCACCGCTGACCGCACTGCCCACTCCCATGGCGGCCCACATCCACATACCACAACTGCATGGCATAGCATTAAACTGTGCTGCTGAGTATTTTAAAAAAATATTTTCCCTCTACCATCCCTGTGCACTGCCAGTGTCAACCTGGTGCCTAAATGACTATGCCTGCGATCTTCCACCATTACAGGGCGCTGGTGCAGATGTGTATCCAGTAAAACACTGGCAATGCACAATCATGCCCACTTCACCCCATGATGCCTCTTGGACTGTGTGGTTTGCATATGTTATACTTACAGCCATTGGAGGTGTCATACTTTCCCTTTTTTGCATTGCTACACCAACCACCAACTCCATCCTTTTTAAATGTGTACCTGCACCAGTGCATTTATACACTGGTTTAGTGTTAGGGTTAGGATGGAGCGCTCCTTTGGGGCCGCTCTCATGTCGGTCTCGTATATGCTCAGTAGAAGGTATACACTTTCTTTTTCGTTCTTTTTAGTCTGGTTTTCCCTCCTTTAGAGCAGCTGTGGCGCGGTTTCCAACCACTTCCAGGGCATGTGTCATCTAAATGCCATGCCTTCAAAACGGCCTAAAACCACTTCTTTTGGCCAGTCTGTTTGAGGCTATACAGACATTTAAGACAATAATGTTCAAAGTCTTCAGTTTCTCTTGTGACACACAGGAATCACAAGGTATCTCCAATGTAATTCTCTCCTAAAACTACAAAAGGAAAATCAAGTGAAACTTGAGTAATGCAATTGCCTTTCTCAGAAGAAAATGTGAACTGTTTTAAGTTCACTCGTAAGTGAATTGTTTTAAAAAGTTTCAGCTCATAATAAGAGTAACCAAATAGTTAGAATTATTACAAATGAGCCAACTGCATCAGGTTCTTTGCTAGCCTCAATCAAATGTTGACATTTTGACATTATTCAAATATCAGTTACCTTTCTAAAGAATAATAAAGAAAATTAAGAAGAACAAAAAGAAAAGTCACATAAAATGAGTTAGTACTGAGCATTAAAAGCAGACATACCTGTCTTTCATTAGCTGATAGAGATTTTCTTTCATATATTCAAAGACAAAATAAAGGTGGTCATTTTCTCGAATAACCTCTTTCAGCTTTATCACATTGGCATGATTAAGTTTTTTCAGAGACTGCAATACATCAAAATGAATTATTTTGATGTTGTCTTTGATTCTAACATAAGTCTGTATAGAAGTCAGCGGCCTGGGAATAAACCAATACCCAGTTTTAGCACATAGAAAACAGGCTTCAGAGCAAATACAGTACAACCCCCATATCTGCAGGGAATGTGTTCCCAGATTTATCGCTGATACTGAAAATTGATGATAAGAGCACATCCTATATTTCCGGCAGAAGTTGACCATAGAGTCACACTGGAGGATCATATTTTTTTCAAGGCAGATTAAATTAAACCGCAGGTACCAGTTTCATGGATAGAGGGGTTGTACTGTATATTAGGAAAGCCAGACATGAGGCTACCTGCATTCTTTTCTCACTACACATGGGAAAACATACTAAGTATTAATATTTTATTTTCACAATTTCCTGTTTTATATCAACCTATGTATGGATCAGTATCTTCTCTTAAATGAACATAGATCTCTTTACCTTTACACAAACAAAAGCTGACATGCTACTGAAAGAAATGAATAGATCCACTCAGCTCCACACATAATAATAATAATAATAATAATAATAATAATAATAATAATAATAATAATAGGATTTATTTATATGCTGCCCAATCACTGGAAATCCGGGCGGCTTACAACAGAGGGGATAATAGACAGTTCCCTGCTCTCAGGCTTACAATCTAAAAAACACGACACAAAAGGAGAAGGGAATGGTGAAGGGGATCAGGTCCAGCATTCATCTCTCCCTCTGAGGCCTGGACCAAGGCAGATGGACTGGAGGGAGGGGTCTTCTTCTTTGGCCTTCCTAAAACTATAAACTAGTTCAGTCAGTCATTATGAATTTTTTAAATAAGCCTGTTTGCCCTGCCTACACAATCATACATTAAGGTAATCAGATTTCAGGCAAGAACATTTTCTATAACTGTATTTATTTATGATCTGCCAAATATTTCTCTGCAATTTCTTCACTCATTTTGCAAACTTACACAAATTCCCCCTAATCTCTTTTTAAATTAACACATAATACATGGCAGTCAATCAACAGGGGTGGCAGGCAAGCTTAATTTTAAGAAAAAGTTTGCACTTATAAGGTAAGGGATGGGTGGCTCAATGTTAGCTAACTTATGTTAAATATAGCATAAATCCTTTGTCAGCACCTAGTTGTCTTCAAAGGCCTATTTGACAGTACAGTAAGTATGAGAGTATCGAGGCCTGATTTAAGCACGATGGCAGCAGGATGAAATCCTTGCTAGTGCTGTATGCAAACCGCTATGCAACAAAAACAGTGCTGGATACCATCCATGCACTAACTCTGAAAATGCACGACTGATAGCACAATGGGCCTCAACTAATATAACAGCATTGCTGCACAAAGGTCCAAGTCTCTAATCTAAAAATGGTCTACTAGCAACTTCTGCTGCCCCAGAAGTCCACTTTTATTTCAGTACCAGCAACAGGAGGTTCACCTTGGGAGAACATAAAACAAAGAACACAAGATGCTAGAAAATAGGATAGCAGTTCTAACACTTCTCTTAAAATTAGCATTCCATTAGCATTACCTTGACTTCTCTCAGATTCATACATTCATCCCAAGAGTAGAACTTTCTTTTCATTCTGAAATAAATAACACAAGAAATCCATGCTTCATAAAAGAGGGAAAACACAATCAGAAAACAAAAAGGTTAGCAAAAGAGGCCCAGTATCACAAAACCCTTACTTAATTAGAGTTTGAATCAGATTTAATTAATATCAAGACAAATTAATAAGTCTGAATTGTAAACATGACAATAATAAAACTAAACAAAAGTCACTACAAAGAATTTCAAGGAGCTGACAACTAATGTGTGCTATACAGCAATGTATAAGAACCTCTCTCTGGCAGAATGGCAGCCCATTTAACATAACTAACCCAGCCCACACAGCTGGGACGGGGAAAGTGTGGCCCTCCAAACAGTGACAGACTGCAACTGCCATCAACCCTAGCCAGTACTGCCCACGTACAAGCATAATGGGAACTAAAATCCAACAACTTCTAGCAGTCAGGACTCAGCCCACAACTACCATATGGAATACTAAGGTTGCAGTTCATGCAGTCAGAGGCAGCATCCTAACTAAGGGCTGGTACATACCGGTGGGAAGTGATGTGGCGGCAGCGATACTAGGGGTCAGGAGCGCACAGCAACCACACGCGCCCAAGCCCAAGTTTGTGTGGACAACACCATTGTTACGTGGTGCCGTCCACACAGCGTGTGTATAAATTACGCCACACGTGTGCCGCGTCCAAACAGCGCAGCATGTGCATGATGTAACCACGACGCCTCAAGGCGGAAATGACACCTTGGCAGCGTCGCAGCAAGGAACTCCATTTCAGATCTCCTTTCTACTCCTTTCTACTACCATTTCAGATCTCCTTTCTACTGCGGATCATTGCTCATGATCTGGAGAAGATCTGGAGAAGAAAGGGATGGCCTCTGGCCATCCCTTTCTTCTCATCTGTGCTGGGCCCATATTAAAGTGATTGATCATCTCAACATATATATTTCATTGAGGCAGCCATATGAGGAAGAATACACCTGAATTATGCAGCACAAGCCATCAGGAATTTAATCACACAAGATTCCTACATGGCTTAAAGCATGTATTAAAGTTTCTCAAACATCAAGCACACTGTATATTGTTGTTGCTATTATTATTATTATTATTATTATTATTATTATTATTATTATTTTGAGATGGAGAACAGTAACAGATTAAAATACAACACATAACAGCAAAAACAGTTAAATCAGTTTAAATACATAGCATCAGTTTAAAAGAATACATAAGACCAAGACATATTAAAACAGTCCACAGTTTAAAATTCATAATTTAAAAATAATCTGGATATGCCTGCTAGAGGATACTGATCTTTAATGCTGTTTTAAATTTGGACAATGTATTCAGATGTTGAATCTCTTCTGGCAGGTCATTCCACAATCTTGGGGCAGCTGAAGAAAAAGTCCTCAGGCTGGCAGTTGCCAACCTAGTCCTGGCCATTTGGAGTAAATATCCCCCAGAGGACCCGAATGCACAGGGTAAACTATACAGGAGGCAATCCTATCGTTAACATGGACCCAAACTATGTATGGCTTTAAAGGTAATAACCAAAACTTTGTACCTTGCCTGGAAACTAACTGGCAACCAGGGAAGTGATTTTAATATCTGATGTAATGTGATCACTTCTAGAAGTACCATCTAGCTGTCATGTTTTGAATTAATTGAAGTTTCCAAATTTGTTACAGAGGACATACAGCACATTGCAGAAGTCCAGCCATGAGGTTATCAGCACTACTATCTTTATGTCATCCAACTCTAGTAAGAGGTGCAGTTGGAATAACAGATGAAGCTGACAGTAAGCACTCCTGGTTGTTGCATCTATCTGAGCTGTCATTTGAAGTGATGGATCCAAAAGCACTCGCAGGCTCCCATGTATATAGACATGTACCTATCTAGAACTTTTAGAATCAAGTTCCACTGATCTTAGTGGGGCTTACCTTTGAATAGACACATACAGGATTGCACTGTCAAGCATTAAAAAGGATGGTGATTTAATGATACTTACCTTTTGATGGCCACAAGCTCCCCTGATTCATTGCTCTTCCCCATCAGCACACTGCCATAAGTTCCATCCCCAAGTTGCTTCATGGTAGTGTAGCGATTCATTTTGTAATGGCGTGTTAGCCAAATTCTAAACAATGTTGAAATTATAACTTTCCAGAACAGTGTTGTTACATGAGTGAATAATCTGTCATAGTAGTTGCTTAAGTCATCAGTCTTCTTTCCCAGTATTATAACCACTATATCCGAAAATAACGTAGCAGTGAAGGGAATAATGCTGCCATTCTTACAAGTATCCTTAAAACAATAAAAATATTTTTATTTAAATATTTTATTAAAAAGTACATTATTGACACAGAACAATACTATAACTGCAACTACCATAACTTTTTGTAATTGCTCACTCTGCCCAGGGATTCTCATACAGCAAAATATCTGGATGGCCAAGCATTCTTCATCGTAGAGGTAAAAACAAACTATAAACGGCTAATAAGAAAGGAGAGACCAGTGTAATCACACTACAGATTCTAAATATTATGGACTATGATAACTGCTACTACAGTTAGTGTAATATCTTAGATCAAAACCTAGGTGAGATCAATAGCTCATAATTGTACACAGACCATTACAAAATAATTTATTTGTAACTTCTGTGTACATTTATGAGCTATTGATCTCACTTAGTTTTTGTACTTCGAAGTAAATTTGCCCAAGATTGTTCTGTTAGGCTAAATCAGTTTGTTAACAAATCTTGATGTAGTATTCAGTGGTCTCACTGTAGTTTGAATGGGCAGTTGAATTTCAACTTTAGGCAGCTATTATAAACCCACTTAATAGGATATAAGTTCCACTGAAAATGACAAGACTTACCTCTAGGTAAACCTGTATAGGATGACCAACTTTTATTTAAAGAATAGCTAAACAGTATGTCCTTCTATTTTAAATTATAGGTCTCTACCTTTTATACTAGTAAGTAAAACACCAGATCATAATTAACATTGGGTTTATGATGCCAGTTTCCAAACTGATAATAGTAGCATACCTTCCACATAGAATGTTCCAAACCACATAATGTAGTAAATATAAAATGCCTAAGGATCCAAACAGACAGGCCAAAATAAAGCTGCTTCAGGTCACTTTGGAGGTATACTGTTTAAATGAAACATGCATCTTAAGAGGCCGGAAGCCGCACCAAAGCCACGCTCCAGTCCTAAGGAATGAAGTGTTGCTTTGGAGCAGCTTCTGGACTCTTAAGATGCATGTGTCATTTAAACAGCATACCTACAGTGACCCAAAGCAGCTTTATTTTGGCCTGTCTGTTCGGGCCCTAAGTAACAAAAGCAGTTCACCATCCAAACTGCTGTATACATGAAAAGTGATATTCTGGTACTGCTGATACATAGGTAACATAAGTGGGACTTGACTAAGGCATTTCCTCTAAGATATTTCTTCTCTTGTATTTTACAGTTACAAACTGCAAACAAAGAAGCCCAACCTAGCTAAAATTGAAGGCCACAAAGGAAATAAGTATGAAGAATGAAATGGAGCAGGGTATTCAAAGGAGATATCAAAAGACCAAAGACAAACATGTGAGTGACACACATGTAACTGTCAGCAGAAGTGGGGTAAAGCACAATGTTTTGCTGCTGCTGTTATTGTTTAATGGCCAAACAGAGCTTTCGGAGGTAGACTCTCAGCTTCATTTCAGTAAAACAATATCAAGACAACTAGTATCAGCCCACAAAGTATTCTATCTGGTCTAGAGAGTATTCTGTACAGCTTCATCTCCTGAGTCATACATAGAACAAAGACACAAATATACAACATTAAATTCCTCTGGGAGTAACCTGCTAGGAGGAGGAGGAGGAAAAATCCTATTGTAAACAACAGATTGTGCTTTACTGTTGAGGACATGCAACCAGTAATCTCCTCAAGCAGGATTAAGGAAAGATTAAAGGAGAGGACAGATAGAGGACAAGTTGGCATTACTTGATTGATCTTAACCATATTGGAAAAGTTGCAGGAAAAAATAGCTATGGATCAAAATAACACCCATTTAACTGATATATTGATATATTGTGATGTTATCCTTTTAAATTAAATTTCAAACAAAAGATAAATTCTAGTAATGGCATCATTAACACAGCTAAAACTAAGTCTAGAAAAACTGGGATATGTATACAGTGGGCCCTTGTTTTCTGCTGGGGGTTTGGTTCCAGGTCCCCCCATGGATAACAAAACCCGTGGCTGCTCAAGTCCCATTAAATATAATGGCATGGCATAGCAAAATAGTGTCCCCTATAATAAAATGGCAAAATCAAGGTTTGCTATTTGGAATTTATACTTTTTAAAAAATATTTTCAAGTTGTGGATACTTGAATCCATGGATAAAAAAAATCTGTGGATAAGGAGGACCTAATGTACATAATTTCCCCAGAACCTTTCACTCTTCATAATAAAAACCTTCACAAATGCTGAGATTGTCAGAAGAGTAATCTCCCCATTAGTAAGGCTAGCAGACATTCTAAGTTGTCAATGCTTGCTAAATGTCCAAGACCACTGTCAGTCTAAAATTACAGTCAAAATAAAATATTTTTTCTGTTTGTCATCTAAAAACACTTGCCCTGTGCCTTTGAGTTATTTCCAACTTATGGCAACCCTAAGGTGAGGCTATCACAGAGTTTTCTTGGCAAGACTTGTTCAGAGTGGGTTTGCCTTTGCTCTTCTGAAGCTAAGAGAGTGTGACTTGTTGAAGGTCAACCAGTAAGTTTCCCATCACCAAGCAGAGAGCCATACCAGTCCCTTTTATAAAAATTATTGTTAAATACAAATTTAAAATTAGAAAGTAATAATCCTAAAAAACTAATTTAATGTACAGTAATGATATGTGAAAACATCAGAAGTAACATTATTAAAAGCCAGGTTAGGAAATGGTAATAGGAGTGTTAAGAGAAATGGGATAAATAATAACAAATAGGGAGTCTTTTCCAAAATGTTTACATTCCATGCTCTTTAGACATTTGACTAATCAAATAAAGTGGCATTATTTAGGATACTTACTAGGCATTATGCTGTTACCCACTATCTTAAAAGTGAGAGGCTAGGCTTTAAATGCTGTATTCAAAACAAGAAATAATGTAAACATAGCTTTATAAATACGGCATTACAGATTTTTCCCTAAAGAATGTATTCTGTAAGACCGTGAGAAATGGTGGGTCTTGTGGGCTTTTTGAAGTCTAGTGGACTAAATGGTAACATATGATATCTTAAAGATGTATTTTGTTCCTTATTGTGTAAGCCAATGATGCTCAAAGTGGTGGTCTGTGAACAGGTGCCAGTCTGCAAGCCATCTGTTGCTGGTCCCTGGTGAGTTTCCAGGAAAAAAAGAATCAAAGATAGTCAATGGGTATAAATACTGTACTATTCTGTGGCACTACAGGGAAAGAAATTTGTCAGTCTCCCATGTTAAAAAGTTTGAGAAGCACTGGTGTAGGCAACTGTCCATGAACCTGATCAAAGTCTGATATGCCATGCAACAAAAAGAGCATCAAAATGTAACAAAGGTCCAAAAGACACTGCAGAAATAATCCAGTTTGAGACCGCTTTAACTGCTCTGGCTCAATACTAGGGAATTCTGGGAACTGTTGTTGTGTGACACATTTAGCCTTCTCTATCAGAGCTCTGGTGCCACAATAACTTACAATTCCCAGGATTTCCTAGCATTGATCCAAGGCAGTTAAAGTGCTCTCAAACTGGATTATTTCTGCAGTGTCTTTTGGGATCAGAGTTATCCAGCTCTATCCCACTTACTGGGAAAAACCCATATATGCCATTTATATTACAGTAATTAAAACTACAGTGCAACGCCACATCAGCACAGCACTGCAAACTGTAGTATTGTACAGTAGTGTCAAAGAAAAGTTAGAAGCAGTAGTAGCACAGCTGTACTGACCATTACAATTGCACCAAAATCAGGCCAAAGTTTGCACTTGGAGCAAAGGGATAATAATGGCTAGGTCTAAAAGGTTTTCACATACGCAGAATGCTTCCCATACAGCTACTGTTGGGGCTAAAATGACAACATTTAGTCCAACATCACCTCACAGGACTGGACTGCAACGTACAGTTATTCTAGGGTTTATATACCATGGATATCAATAAGGAGACATGTGCATACAATCAAGTTACATCTTGTGGATGTCAGTGAAACTTTTTAAAAACCTTTCAACTTATCTATTTCTTACTGGAAAAAGGCCACACTGATCATTTCCAGAAAGCATAGGCCTTTCTTATTAGTTTCACCTTAATTCTCATAGATTAAAAAAAAAAAGACATCATGAATACTAAAGAAATGAAAGCCTGATGATGCTGATCTTGCAAGCAGTTTTTTTTTAAAGAAAAATTTGACTTTACTAGAATTAATAATACTTGCACAATTTATCATCTTCATCAACCCCATTCTGGATAGAATGTGAAGGTTTTCAGAAACCTAAGCGGAATATAACCTGTATGAAGCTGCATCTGCACTGCAGAAATAATTCAGTTTGACACCACTTTAACTGTCATGACTCAGTGCTATGGAATACTGTGATGTGTCATTTTGTGAGGTATTTAGCCTTCTCTGTCAGGGAATTCTGGTGCCACAACAGATCCCAGGATTCAATAGGATGGAGCCATGAATTAAAGCAGTGTCAAAATGCATTGTTTCTGCAGTGCAGACAAAGCCTACGATTTGTTTCTCATGTATACTATAGTACAGTAAAGTCACAATAACCATATTTGTTTTAAAGAATAACTGAGGAACCCCTGGAATGTACCTCTTTCTAATTAGTATGCTTAAGAACAGAAAGTTATAACTAATGTTCACTCTCAGAAACTTTAGAGGCGGGTGTTTGACAGAAGAACTACTTGCTCCTGTTAACAATCGCAAATGGAAGTGTATCAACTGGAGCTGGATGTCTGCATGGAATGTACTACTGTTAGCATTTTGAAAGAGTTCATCTTGCATCAGTTTTATTTCCTTGTTTACTCCAGCAGGACAAACTATTGCGGTTGCTACAGAGTCACAAGTGGTTCCCAAGGTAGTAAAACAGGCCTTTTACATCCTTCCATTCATATGAAAACTGCAGCTTTCATTTTACAACTAAAGAGGACAGCTAATTTTTCCTGTCCTTGGCATTTGTACATCTGCCATCATTCGTATGGTTAGGAAAGAAACTCCTTTCCTTGCAATATTTCAGTCCAGTCTATCTAGAATAAGAGGCATCCAAGCTTCTTCTATCAATTTTCTTATCATCAGCTCTTGACAATATTTACTTTAAAATAATAGAATAGCAGAGTTGGAGTGTCCTCTTACTGTCAGGAGGTTCTTTCTATTGTTTAAATGAAATCTCTTTTCCTGTAGTTTGAATCCACTGAATTGATGTGCCACATTAACTACAAACACCAATGCCAGGATCTAACAATCTTGTGTGTTTTGTGTGCCTTCAAGTTCATTCTGATTTATGGTGACCCTAAGGTGAAACTATCAGCAGAGGTTATAGATATGGACAACCTGTCAAAGTTGCTGAAAGAAGAAGCATATGAGGAAGATAACTTAAGTTGGAAACCCTTTATTGATTTTTGTGAAAAGAGATGGAAAGCATAAGTATAAATAAAATCACAGATTAAAATATGATGGTGAAAGGGATATATGGCAACTAGTATAAAGGGGAAAATATAGATATAAGGCTGACGTATGTACAGTTATTATGTTTAAAAATGTAGAATGGAAAGAAATGTTCAGGAGGGGAAAAATTCAGATGTACACTCCCAAAGATGAGATATTTTTTAGTATATGAGAAGATAAAGAAAAGACTGAGATGGTTCTAAGGAATAGATAATGAAGGAGGAACAAAGAAGAGAGGTGAATAAGTGATATGAGAAGATGTGTGTAAGAGAGATCTAAGATGGTAAAGAATGATATGTGAGGGAAAAGGGGGGGTTGGAAGAGAAGAAATGTGTTATATTATAATGTGAGAATGTAAGTATATATGTGTGTTTTGATATCTTCAATAAAAAAAAGAAACTATATTGTTTTGTTGGAAAGTTTTCTTCAAAGGAGGTTTGCCATTGCTTCCCCTTGAGGCTGAGAGCATGTGACTTGCCCATGGTCCCTCAGTGGGTTTCATGGCTCAGCTGAGAAACAAACCCTGGTCAATTGTGACAGAAAATATCTAATTTGAATGACAAAATAAACAGATGGGATGAAGTGATGAATTAAAACACCACTTTTCAAAAATGAAGAGCTTGAGGAGGGAGAGGAAAGATTGTAGGCTACCTCAAAAACCCACCCTTTGTAGGTAGGCTTTTAAAAAAGAAGCCTATAAATTGACTGGAAGTGTTTCAAAGGACTATACAGACTAGCTTTGTAGAATACGAATACAACGCACATCTTAGCAGAATCCCTTTAAGATGGCATTGTACTGGTTAGAAAGACCAAGGAAGATGAAGGAATCTCAGAGCCCAGTCAGTTTCACAGCCTTACAAGAAAGTCCAGAGGAGGAAAAAGATGAGCAGAGAACCTTTTATGCCGCCTTGAGCTCTTTGGGGGGAAAGGACATAGGTAGAATAAATGAAAACGCCAGCCAGGAATAAATCTGTAAAGGGGCAGACGTAAGGCTTTACTATTGAGCCCCACACCCCAGGAGGAAATGTACCATTAGTGTTTTCACCCCCTTGTTGTTGTGTGCCTTCACCTCATTTCTGACTTAATGGTGACCCTAAGGATGAGCCTATCCTGAGGTTGCCATTGCCATCCTCTGAGGCGGAGAGGATGTGCCCTGCCCAAAGGGTTTACATGGCTGAGCCTGGATCCGAACTCTGGTCTCCAGAATGAAACCACTATTCCATGCCGGATTGCATCCCCTACAAAAACAATATCACACCTGAAGATGAAGGAATCTATGATTTCTAATTTTTGAGCCACAAGCTGAACTAGTCTGGAAAATCAGTATGGAAAGGGATCTTGCAGCCCCTTTGAGACAGCATGGCAGCATGAGTGTTTGGATCACTTGATCTACTTCCTCAGATGCATTTTATTAACAAGGAAGGAGGCTGAAATCTAGGAAAGCTGAGGCTGAAGCCTTCTTTCTTCCAGTCAGTCTCCAAGGGGCCTCAAGGTCTCTCTGCAGACTGATTCTACAGATTAACAGGGCTATATCTCTGAACCATAATAATAATAGTAGTAATAATATGCATCTGAGAGAGTAGACTGAAGTCCCAGAAACCCCACCTGGCCCAAAAGCATGGCAGCCCCTGGTCTAGAATCCTAACTCTGGGGGGCAGGTCACACTCTCTCAGCCTCAAAGGAAAGCAATGGCAAACCCCCCGCATTCCCTCCAGGCCTGTCAGCACTCACTGCCTCGCTCCTCCCGGCCGCCTCTGGAGGGTCCGGGGCCTCCCCCTCCGGCTCCTTCCGCCGCTCTGCCCTCCGGCCGCCTCATCCCAACCTCCGCCTCCGGCGACTCGGCCCACACTGGCCTCGCTCCGGCGGAGGCGGCTGCAACAGCGGCTGCGCGGGCGACTCGTTGCCTAGGCAACAGCCAACGCGCATGGAGGAGTGGGCGGGGATAAACGAATCCGGAGGCGAGGAGGAGTGGAAGGGGATAGGTCCAGCAACTGACCAGGATCCTGATTGGCTGAGCCGCGAGCCTTGTTTAAGCCACTCTGAAGGCGAGCGCGGAGGTGAGGAGGAGTGGAAGGTGATAGGTCCAGCAAGTGAAAGGGGGCGGGCTCTCGAGCACTGCTAGCATTCTGATTGGCTAAGCCGCGAGCGTTCCAGACAAAGAGAGCGCACCTGCTTGCCTTTACCGCCAGGGGGCGTGAGCGCAAGCTCTGGACGGCTGTTAGCTGTGTATGAGCGATGGCTGTGTTCAATGTTTTGTTGATGCAACGCTTTTGACGCTAAACTCTGTAATCCCCAACCTTTCCTCCTTCTTCACTGCCATTCTTTAGTTTTCCCACCCTTTTGTGTCATGGTTTTCATCATTATTATTATTATTCCTTAAATTTTATTGTTATATTCTGTAATCCGCCTCAATTCCCTCAGGAAAAGGCGAAATATACATAAATTATATTATTATTATTATTATTATTATTATTATTATTATTATTATTATTATTATTATTATTATTATTATTATTATGCCCTGCTCTTCAGAAACGCTCTCAGTTCAGGCTCACAAACTGGTAATTAGACAAACGAAAAAATCCCATCGGCAGTACCTTTATTGGCCAACCAAAACGCACAATTAATGACAAATTAACATGCAAATTGAAAGTAAGGAAAGGACTGTGGAAAAGAAATGATTTCGTCGAGAAAATGTGGAGAAAATGCATTGAAAAAGCATTAAGAAAAGGAGATGAAATGAAATTTTGGATGGTAATGGCTTCGGTGAAGGGGAGCACTGAGGTGGCGTATAAAATATATTTAGATATAATGTATTAGAATGTAAGAATATATATATATGTGTGTGTGTGTGTGTGTGTGTGTGTGTGTGGAAAATGTTGTGGCCTAATTCTGCCTGTTCTCCACAACCGCCGGTGAACAAACTGAACTGAAATCGGCTTTCAACTCAGTGCGTAAAACGGACATCTAAACCGAGTGATCTGATTTATTCAGAGCAATTGTAAACTGTGAAATCAACCCCAAATGTGAACATAAAATGCAATTATTTCTTTGTTCCTCCTCCTCCTGATCATCATCCACAATTTTGTCAAACTGTGGGACTTTCTTGCTCTGTGCCTGTGGATTCGAGCAATTCTTCTGACAAAGGAGAACTGGATCTGGATCAGTGGCTCTCAACCTGTGGGTCGAACGGCCCTTTCACAGGGGTCCCCTACCACCATCGGAAAACACATGAGGAACTGAATTAAAGGGTCGCGACGTTAGAAAGGTTGAGAACCACTGATCTAGATCCACACAAGTATCTTTGTAGCACCCCCTGAAATTCCATCCGCCCCCCTTTGAGGGGATGCAGGCTTCATAGGTTGGGAACCCCAGGACTAACTAAAGGATAGAAGTTGGTAGCATGAGCTTTCGAAGACTTGAGCCTACTTTCTCTGATGCATTTAGCTCAATATCACACTGTCGCAGTGCTATTATTATACCTTAATGGCTCTGGGTGCCTCCTGTGCAGTTCATATTTTAGTGGTGCCTAAGAGCCTAAGGATGCAGTGGTTCAAGTGGTTAAGACACTCTGTTGGATGCAAGATCAGCAGTTTGGCAGTTTGAGGCCCAAGTGCCCCATGATGGGGTGAGCTTCCATCTAGGGTTGCCATAGCAGAGGACCTCCGAACCGGGACAAATGTAGGA
>NC_056525.1:170533515-170540755 GCF_019175285.1 Sceloporus undulatus
CCATAATGAGGACAGGTTCAACAAATGTAGGACATCCTACATTTTTGAAGCTTGTTCTCCTTCCCGGCTTGGGAGGAAGCCTCAGGCTGCTCCCAGGCCGGGAAGGAGCGTGGGGGCTGCCTGTCATCACGGCCATTGCCGCCGGTGGCAAGCGGCCTCCTCCTCGGCCTCGCAGAGGCCTTGAAGGACCCACAGCCAGAGCTCCGACCGCGGAGCCGCTTCCCGGGCCTCCGGAGAGGCCTGGGAGGCTTTCCCAAGCCCTGAGGCCCTAGAGGACTGCTCCGCGATCGCGGAGCTGTCCAGGGCCTCCGGAGGGGCCTGGGAGGCTTCTCCCAAGCCCCAGAGGCCTGGGAGGCTTCTCCCAAGCCCCAGAGGCCCTGGAGGACTGCTCCGCGACCGCGGAGCCGTCCAGGGCCTCCGGAGGGGCCGGGAGAGCTTCTCCCAAGCCCCAGAGGCCCTGGAGGACTGCTCCGCGACCCGGACCGCTTCCAGGGCCTCTGAGGGGCCTGGGGAGAGCTTCTCCAAGCCCCAGTGGCCCTGGAGGACTGCTCCGCGATCGCGGAGCCGCTTCCGGGCCTCCGGAGGGGCCCGGGGGAGAGCTTCTCCCAAGCCCCAGAGGCCCTGGAGGACTGCTCCGCGACCGCGGAACCGCTTCCAGGGCCTCCGGAGGGCCTGGGAGAGCTTCTTCCAAGCCCCAGCCTCCAGGCACTCTCTGGAAGGGGGGTGTCCCAGGGGCGGGGCCAAACCGGGGCGGGACCGTGTGGACCCGCCCCAAACCGGGAAAGTCCCGCCCCCAGGGGGATATGGCAAGCCTACTTCCATCCTCCCCCAGCTTCTGCCAACCTAGCAGTTGGAAAGCATGCAAATGCAAATAGGTAAATAGGTACCATTTTGGTGAAAAGGTAAATAGCGTTCTGTGCAGTCCTGCCAGCCACATGAACACAAAGTAGCCTCTGACGTGCTGGCTCTTGGCTTAGTAACAGGATGAGGCCGTCCCCTATGGTTGGAGCACGACTTGACAATCTTGTCCATGGGGAATACCTTCACCTTTTCTTAAGAGCTCTCTGGCTGAGAATTCTCCACATCCAAATCACAGGATCATGGAAGCATAGAGTCATAGGTGTTTATCAGACGAGCTCTTAAAGAGGTATCTATTCCAGTGTGACTCCTCTAGCTGCCTCCTGTTGCATGCTGGGATTGGCAGTTTTAAGGAGGGGTATTTAGAATTCCTAGGCAGAGAAGTTAGCTCCTTAAAACTGCCAATCCCAGCATGCCAACAGGAGGCTGCTAGGGAGTCACACTGGAATAGTAGCTCTTTAAGAGCATGTGTGATAAACATCATAGAGTTAGAAGAGACCAGAAGGTCCATCCAGTCCAACCCCATTCTGCCCTGCCGGAACTCACAATCAAAGCACCCCCGACAGATGTCCATCCAGCCTCTGTTTAAAGGCCTCCAAAGAAGAGACTCCACCACACTCTGAGTGTGTCCACTGTAAACTCCCCTGGGTTGGTAGTTCTGTGCGATACTGAGTAATTTTTGTCGGAGAGCTCTGGTGCCACAACAAATCATAAATCCCATGATTCCATGCATTGAGCCATGGCAGTTAAAGTGGTCTCAGACTGCATTATTCCTGCAGTGCCGATGAGGCCTTGGATATTCTCCTACCTGAGTGGCATTATTTCTAAACAGGAAATGGCAAAGTCTGTTTCGTTTTTCCTGTTTGGACAAAAGAGGAGAGAGAGTTCAGTTGACTTACTCAGTTGTTGCATCTGTCTCTTGAAACTCTCTGTCTCCCACAGTGTAGATTTAAACCTGTGTTGACAGATAAATTGATTCTACAGCAAGTCAACTGTGTAGAAAACCAGGGTAACAGACCATTTTCTGGAACCCAAAAAGTACAATCAATGAAAACATCGAGACCTTCACAAGTAAATAGAAGTTCAAATGAAGTGTTGAAAGCTACTGCCATAAGCACAAAGACAAAGTTTTATTATTTACATAACACCAGATTTCAGTTCTGATTTCGTGAGCACCTCATACAGGGAGAAAAAGATGAAAAATGAGCTATTTGGACTGAGATTATTAAAAAAAAAACACACACCTTGCAATTTCATACCAATAGCCCATACAATGATTTCCATCAGAAATTAAACTGAATCAGCAGCTTTATATCTCTTATCAAATAAGTTATATGTTCATATTTAATGCAACCTTGAAAACTTCAAGGTTTGTTGCCCATCATCTTCATCTTCAAAATCTTATTAACAGAAAAGAATTGGCAGCAAAATTTGTAGATTCTGATCCTGATTTGACAGAAGTGATATCCAGGTGGAGGTTCAATATCAAAATGTACACGGAGCAGGGTTAAAACTATATGGGATAAGGCTAGGTATCGAAGGACACAGGGATTGCCCATAAAAATGGGTGATGTTTTAAAAGGAATCTTTTTCCTTGCTCGTGTACATACTTTTAACCTACATGTCTGTCAAATCATGCCAAATATGGTAGATTTTTCCTAATCAAATTAGAAGTAAAATCCAGGTTTCTCATGTAGTAGTTTCTTTTGCGATTTCCTGTCTATTCCATCCACCATATTTTGTCCACTTCTGGATAGAAGAATTGAACACCAGGACATGATGATACCAGGAATTAAATGGCCAATCAGATCTGTCTGTATGTATAGGTGTTGTGGGAATTGTTATTTCCCACTAGAGTAGGCCCATTCAAGCAATGGGATGTTCATACATGTGAGTCACTATTACTATAATTCAGTTATTCTAATTAGATTAGCAACTGAATTTGTGGCATACACAAATTATGAGACTTTTATCCTCCTCCCACTTTCTGAGGCCTTTTCAGCACCATCACTAATACTGACAAATATTCATTATTAGCTTTCCTATCCAGTCATGTACCATTGGTTTTTAAATCATTTTAAATCCTGAGTATATATTGGATTCCAGATAATGAAGATTTTCACACGGTATCGCTATATGTTCCTTTATCATCCCCAAGTGTAGTGGAATCATCATAACAGATAGGCGATTCCAAAAGATTTTCACATGAGGCTGTTAGTGTTCTTAAAACACTGATATATCAGAGATTCGCGTAATTCAACTGTTTGAATCGTTTTGTAATCATTTATTGTTGAATTCTATCTGTTATGACGATTCCACTACACTTTGGGACGTAAAGGAACTGATATAGTGATGCCATGTGAAAATCTTCATGTATAAATACAGAAGGACTCCTGGATGCTTACTCAGAAGTAAATTCTACTGTGCCCAGTGGGCCTTACTCCCAAGTGTGTATTACAAGGGTGTTTTAGAATTACAACCTAACGTCCTACACTTTCAGTGCAATCATTTGCACTTTTGCCTGTTCAAAAGTGAGCATCACTGAGTTCAGTTACACTTACTCCCAATAAACAGGTACCAGCCTTTTAAAAAATGGTAGCTTACTTTTTAAGTAGATGAGGACATCCGTCAGTATTCTGCAGGAAGCTTATCATTTGTTGTCCACTGCCATCAAGTCTGCCCCGAGTCATGGTGCCCTTATGAATGAGACATCACCAACCCCCAAACCCTGTCCTCCACTGCTCTGTTTGGTACTCCAGTTTCAGGCCTGTGACCTCCCTGGGTTGAGTCTATCTATCCATCTGGCATGTGGTATTCCTCTCTTTCTACTACTTTCTACCTTTCCTAGCATTATTGTCTTACTAAGGAATCATGCCTTCTCATGATGTGGCCAAAGTATGACAGCCTCAATTTGATCATCTTGGCTTTCAAAGAGAGTTTGTCTTTTTTGCTGGTCCACCGTATCCTCAGCAGTCTTCTCCAGCACCGCATCTCAAATGAGTTTTCTTCCTATCTGCTTTTGTCACTATCCAACTCTCACATCCATACATGGTGAGGGAAATTAAATGGCTTGACAATTCTAACTTTAGTGCTCAGTTTTACATCTTTACTTTAAGATCTTGTCTAGTGCTTTCATAGATGCCCTTTCATTCCTAGTTCTTCTTCCGATTCTTGACTATCATCTCCATTCTGTCAAGGCACAGGAAATCTTTAACTATTTTGATTTCCTCATTATCGAGATTGAATTTATGTAGATCTTCCATGCTCATTATTTTTGTTTCTTTATGTTTATCAGTAGGCCTGCCTTTTCACTTTCTTCTTTGACCTTCTGTAGTTATGACTCCCAAGTCCATGAGTTTTCCATGTAGTATGGTGACATCTGCATATATTAGATTGTTGATGTTCCTTCTTCCAATTTTCACTCCTTCATCTCAACCTAAGCTGCTCTTCATATGATATTTTCTGCATACAAGTTGAACAAGTAGGGTGATAAATGCACCCTTGTCTGACCCCTTTGCCAGTTGAAAACCATTCTGTTTCTCCACATTCTGTTCTAACCCTAGCCTCTGCTCTGAGGTAAGATTTCCCATCAGGACCATCATATATAGATAGGGATGCCATAACTCGCCTGTGCAGCGGGACAATCCCGCTTTTGGCAGTCCTGGCCTGGTCCGGTCCGGTTAGCGCCAAAAGCGGGACTTGTCCCGCCCGCAGCCACCCACCTCCTCCTCCTCCTCCGCCTCGCGCCACCCTCCTCATGGCACTGCTGCTCATGGAGCCAGCCGGCCATCCACTTCTGCCTCCTCCTCCTCCGCCCCCGTGTGCTCCCTGTGTATGGCCGTGGGCGGCCGCTCATGTGGCCGGCGGGCCTTCAGCCTCCTCCCCCTCTTCCGCCCCCATGGGCTCCTTTCCCATGGCCATGCGCAGCCACTCATGCAGCCAGCTGGCCACCACCACCTCCTCTGCCTCCTCCTCCATGACCGCGACCGGCTGGAGGAAGCGCACGATCGGCCCACTTTGTGGGCTGGGCCCTGGCCGCGTGCTGTCTCCAAAGGGAGCTGGTCCCCTTGAGGAGGGCAGAGCCTTAGAAGAGGAGGAGGAGGTGGAGCGGACTCTGGGCCAGAGGGAGGGGAAGGGCTCTGGCGCCAAATACAAAGAGGAAAAGGAGCAGAACAGCAGGTGAAGGGGAGGTGAGTGTCATTTTAGGCTTCCCTTATGTTATTTATTTATATTTATTCAGGGCAGGCCTGTTTAAGAGACTCAGCGGTTTGTTTGCATTTTTTTATTTATTTTTTTTGTAATTTTACTATTATTAATATCCAAGTTTCCTTTCTTTTAATTATTTTTGTATTTTTTATGTTATTCATATCCAAGTTTCCTTTCTTTTTATTTTATTTTTGTTATTTTAATATTATTAATATCCAAGTTTCCCTTCTTTTTATTTTTTAATTATTTTTAATATTATTATATCCAAGTTTCCCTTTTTATTTTAATATTATTAATATCCAAGTTTCCTTTCTTTTTATTTTATTTTTGTTATTTTAATTTTATTATATCTAAGTTCCCTTTTTTATTTTATTTTTTGTTATTTTTTGTATTTTTTATTTTATTTTTTTGATTGTTTTAACAATGATAGTGAAGGAGGAGGAGGGGGAGGAGAATGGTGTATTGATATCAGCTGGCTTCTGAGGCATGCGCTCACTCTTTCTGAAGCCGAGATGGGTGACTATCCAAAATGGCATTTGTGTGCTTTGAATGTAAACACCTGGCTTGCTTGGACCAGTGATAGTGTGATGATGAGGATGGTGATATTGTATCAATCAGCTTCTGACTCTTTCTGAAGGCGGACGTGTCACCTTCCAAGGTGTGTTTTTAGTGTATTTTTTGTGCTTTCCCTTGACCAAGTAGACACTTCTGAGAAGTACAGTTGGCACAACAAACCTGAAACGGCAAATCTACTTCTTGTGAAACCACCTTGACTGTTTCAATATGCCTAGCCATGTTACCCATGCTAGTGTTTACCCAAGGGTTTGGTTATGCAATAAGCCCTGAATATGCAAGAGGCCATGTTCAGTAAAGCCATGCACAACTGAAACCCTGAAACTCTGATTAATTGAGCATCATATCGTTGGTCAAAATATCTCCTCTCTTGCCAGGGACGGATATCTTTCTAAATTATGTTGCCCTAGCAAACAATAATTAAAATTTTATCATTCTTCTCCCTGTTGTGGCAAGTCCTCCAATCTTGCAGTTTTCAAAGATGTATTTGTAGTATGGAGCTATGGGTGCGGGCATATATGTCTTCGCATTTTTCTGTCCAAAAATGTGATTTTCTCTTACAGAAAATCACATTTGCTGTGCAAAAAAACCTCCCCCCCCCTCCACAGATTTTTGGGGACCAAGAATGGATTCAGTCCACAACAAATCACCAACATTCTGGTTGTTATTCAATTTTAATAGAACATGAAAATACAAAATATAAAACATACAAAATCAGAATAATAATAATAAAAAAAAAAAAGTAATATAAAATAAGAAGAATAATAATAATAATAATAATCTTTATTATATCCTGCTACTCAGATTAAGACAGAGCAGTTTACAGTAACAAAGTGAAAACATGGTAAAATACAATAAGTCCCAAAATCTCCCCCCCTTAAAATAACAATTAAATCACAGTTGTATTAAAAATTCATCTAAAAAGATTAATTAACAAATAAACAGTTTAGAGACAACATTAACTTCCTGAGCCCAGTATAGGTTTCTTCATTCTATTTGTAACTCTCTCTTTCACTTTTGAATCTGTATGCTTCATCCAGATTATAATTCATCAATTCTTCTTTGCCTTATCATATTATAGATAAATTATATTTCTTATCACCTCTACATTCATCTGTATCATAGAAATCATAATTTATCTTTTACATATGTGCAGTATTTATTCTAAAACAAAAGCCTTATGCATCGAATCATTTCCTGGTGAAGCTGCCCAATTTGCTTTGACCAAGAAGCCGAATCTGGACAGTTCCTGTAGAGGTTGAAAGCAAGAGAAATAAAATAAATAAAAATATATATTTTTTTATTTCTATCCATATATACATAGTGCCCCCCTCTTAAAACAAGATTAAACAGTGGGGCTTTCTACATTGCCCTTTGGGACGTCCTCCGGACGTCCCATTTTAAAAAAGGGGCGTCTCTTTTAGACGCCCCATGGCCTCGTACGGACTCCGTCCGTACAAGATGGCGCCGGCCCTTCTACATGGCCGGCGCCATCTTTACGCATCGGACGCACAGCGTCCAGACGCGTCGCGCCGCTGCTGACGTAGCGAGCGCGCCCCTGGCGCCTCGCTACGTCGCAAACGCGACGCAAAAAGAAGCTCCA
>NC_056525.1:170540855-170602320 GCF_019175285.1 Sceloporus undulatus
CAGTGTAAGATTAAAAACATACATATTAAAATCCATGTAATCCAAATAATAATCATCATGGGCAGAATGCAATAAATGGGAAGTCTTATTCGTGGCTGAGCGTTTGTTTTTCCGGGAAGGCCTGCCAGAAGAGATCCGTCTTAATGGCTTTTTAAAAGCGCTCTAGACTGGTTATTTGACGGATCTCATCCCGCAGGAGAGTTACATCTGTTTTTCGTTCGGCAAAGAAAGGAGGAATGTGCATCCATCCAAACTGGGCTAATGCCTTCATCGTCCTCTGAGGTTGAGAGTGTGTGATTGCTCAAGGTTACCCAGTCAGTTTCCAAGACTGAGGAGGGATTCAAAGCCTGATCTCCCAATGCTCAAACCACTACACCACAGTGGCTCTTAGGCTTATGCTGACCCTCCCTTAGGGTTTTCTTGACAAGATTTCTTCAGAAGGGCTTTGCCTTTGCTCTCCCCTGGGGCTGAGAGATTGGGACTTGCCTAAGGTCAGATGCCAGCAGAGTTGTGCGTCTCATGCCATCACATGTTGTTGCATGCTTTCAAGTCATACCCAACTTATGGCGATCTGAAGGTGAATGTATCACAAGGTTTTCTTGGCAAGACTTGTTGAAATGCCCAAATGTGCTGTTGTGTGTGTTTTGGAATGGAGGGGAGGGGGTGGTTTGGCCAGAAAGGGATGTACATTTCTGCCATCTGAGATACTCTTGACCTCAATCCTACAGAATCCTGGGATTTGGAATATGGCGAGGCACCTCTGACAGACCATGTTGAGTACCTCACCAATTTTATTATTATTTATTATCTGTCTAGGAATAATGCCAAAATGTCCTCCATTTTGATCATGCCTAAGAAGCATGCATTTATATTAACCTTTAAAAAAATCATCAAATGTTGTTGCGTGCCCTCCATTTTTAAAAAATGTGTCCTACATTTGAAAATGTTATCCTACATTTGTCCTGGTTTGGAGGTCCTGACTTATGGCAACCCTATATATAGAGACAAACACTATACTTGTGCACTGATGTTTATGCATTCAAGTTTACTTGCATGTTGTTCTCCATCTATTTACTTATATTAATCATGTCTGCCGTTTGGGACCGGTTTTATAGATGCCCACTTGACCTTTGAAACAACATCTTGTTATTTATACAAAAATGTTCCTGAAAGCAGAAAAGCAAACAATATATAGAGATCAGTTAGCACATCATTTTGGCCTACAGACAAAACAACAGTCACATATCTCATTCTTGCTGTGAACTGGAAACTAATTGAAAGATAATAGGCAAGAACTAAAGGTCCATGAAGAACAACATGGTTTGCATTTCTGCAAGAGAAATGGAAAACAACACCATCCTGATGCACCTGCACCCTTGCTCATGTTTCACTTTGGCATGTCTACATTATTGGACTCCCAACTTTGTTCAGACCTACACTAAATACAGATTTTTTTAAAAAATCAACTTCAGCATGCATCTCCAGCAATTTAAGAAACAAGTGACAAAAAGGAGTTTTAACGATAAGGTTGAATCTTTTTAATATCACATCTTGAATGCTCTTACTGCATGCTGTCTCCTTGAGTATATCCACACTGCAGATTTAAAGCCCACTGACACCACTTTAACTGTCATGCCTCAATCCTACAGAATCCTGGGATTTGGAATATGGCGAGGCACCTCTGGCAGACCATGTTGAGTACCTCACCAAACTACAAATCCCATGTACAGTGGTACTCTATAGGGTAGAGCAGTGATGGCAAATGTTTTGTAGAGTAATGGCAGTTAAAGTGGTGTCAAACTGCTTAATTCTCCAGTATAGCTACACCCTTTGTTTTCCTTCACTAGATTCTCTTCCATGTTCAGGGAGCAAGAAAGAATAAAAGCCCTTTCTAATTTAATGCTGAGAGAGATAATTGCCAGAGGGGCACAAAAGTGTTTTTTCCTAGATATGTACATTAGTGTACTTTATATCGGTGTTACTTAGTACCTGAGAAGGAAGAAAACGTTTGGATCTACAGACTTGACACTGTGGTGCCATGGAATTTCTTGGACAAAACTGTTGCTGCCTTTAGCACCATCCTCTGAATTTTATGCCCAATCCCTATAAATTCTTTAAGTGCAGTTGCATAGTGTTTATCATTCCCATTCCAAGCCAAAATGATTGCTGCTTTTTATGATTATTTTATTAAATCTATTTCAGTTTTGTATCTACTTCTGGGACCCATGTTCTGTCTGAAAACAATGATGTTCAGTTGCATTTTTCACCTGTAGGAGGGAAGGAAGGAGATCTAACACTACATTGGCTACTGCTGAATAATTTGAATGATCCTTCCATGTCTGCTGCCAAGCTGGTTTTACATACAGTCTTGTCAATTACAGTTTGATCTATATGGTTGTGTCCTATGGGATAATCCTCATTTGACAACTGCTATACAACCCTTTTAATGGAAGAAATTGATTGACTGCCAGATTTATACTTTGGATCAATTGATTGATCTAGACCAAGAATTTTTGTCATTTTCAGTACTGTGATCTACTTATGAACTGTTACAGTATTTGCAATATTTGAAAGCCAATGTGATGTAGTGGTTTGAGTGTTGGACTGAAGCTCTGGAGACCACTTGGCCATGAAACCCACTGGGTGAACTTGGGCAAATTATGTCAAGGAAAAAGCAACATGGGATATACAGTGAATGAAATAAAACATGTATGTGAGAGTCAGGGTGACTCAGCAGAAGCCAATTGGGAACCACACAGGTGTAAATGATAATGGAATTAACAAGTCCTGAATGCCAAGGACAAGAAATATAAAGTGGATAATTGGACACACCTGACAATTGTTAAGTGGTCAAGGCTGAGATGATGAAATCATTAATTGTAGGATGAACCAAGAGAACCAATGAGAATGATGTACACGCCTACTGGGTGAAAACAGACAACAGTGGGTGGTACCATGCATTGACTATAATAATGACTATGCATCCCAATGTATTTTGTGGGTAGTAGTGGGTAGGATAGTGAGGAATAGAGTATTGTTGTGTTGGATAGTTTTGGAGCTGTATATAGTAGAATAAAGTGGATCTTTTATTTAAGACTACTGAGTTGTCTGGTGTCTTGGGTGAAGCTACAAGAACCAGCTGGATCCTGAAGAAGGGTGAAAACTTCTGTGGAAGCAAGAGTGAGAAGGCTTGGAGAGTTTGTCAGGGCCTTCAGCCTATTCTCTGTAACTCTGCTAAGCTATAACCACTGGCCAAAACTGGTCAGCACGGTGCACAACCAGGTGGTGAGTTCAAGCCAGAGGTGAAGAGCTACAACTCCCATCATCCCTGACAAATTACACTGTCTCAGCCTCAGGAAATGACAATGGTAAACCTCCTCTAAAGAAATCTTGCCAATAAAACCCCATGATGGGTTTGCCTTAGGGTTGCCATAAGTTGGAAATGACTTTAAGACACACACCAATACCAATAACAGTATTTACAATGGCAACACCTTTTGACATTTCTCTATGGATCATCAGCTCTGAATGCTTTGGTCACCCTTGCTGTGTTTAAAATGTCGTCATATCCTCAAAGATACTGAAACCAACAAATCTAGTTTATTAATGACTGCAGGAAAGTACTAAATCTGATGTTAATAAAGGCATAGTTCAGTAGAACTAAAAGTTGGATTGTTCTGTGCAAATTAACCAACAGAAAACTGTCCTGCCTTCAATATCTAAAATCTCTTTACAGCTCAAGCTACATTTGGTCCCACCAAAATTGATGTTTCAGCTGTATCTGACACCATGATGCTTTTAAAAAAGAAATTGTTACAACTAAATGTTGACAATGTAATGTAGATAATGCTTATTCATGGCATATGATGTGGCTGTTTTGGAAGTGTTGCAGCATATTGTTTCAGAAAAATCTTTGTCATTTGTAGATACACATGTTCTTCTAAATTATGTTCCTGTGATGTGGCATTCAACTGAGGATCAAAGTGTTCAGAGCCTGTACGCATTTACTGTGGCAAAAAGACTTACATCCCAAAACTGGAGAGATAAACATTCATCATCTGTCATTCAATGGTCAGAAGATCTGACTGATTTAGCTACTCCACAATGCATATTCTATAGAAGTCAAAGAAATGTGTGTGTGTTTCAGAAATCTGATCAGCTTACATTTATTATTATTTGTTTTATTTTATTATTATTTTATTTTATCCCACTTTTCTCCCAATATGGGGACTCAAGGCAGCAAACAGAAGATTTAAAACAATACAATTTAAAAACCATACAGCATTAAAATGTATAAATATAAAATTTAAAAACCAATTAAACCATTTTAAAAGTTAAAGCAGTTATGAGTTAAAATCAAATGTTACAATATAAACCTTAAAATTTAAATGGCACAACTTTCTCAGACCTTATTGATTTGCAAAGGCCTGCCGACACAAGAACATCCTTCCCTGCCACCGGAAGGACAGCAGGGATGGAGCCATCCTGGCCTCTCTAGGGAGGGAGTTCCAAAGCTTGGGAGCAGCCACAGAGAAGGCCCTCTCTCTTGTTCTCTTGAGCCTGAGAAGCTGGTGGGACAGAGAGAAGGGCCTCTCTGGATGATCTCAATATTCTGGGGGGCTCGTACAGGAGATATGGTCCTTCCAATAGCCTGGACCCAAGCTTTATAGTTCAAAACCAGCACTTTAATGTTTATGCCTTTGAGGAAGGTTAGGCTGACCAAATATGACTGGACCAGTAAGTAACATATATTAATGTACAGTGTGCTCGTATCATACACGGGTGCCTTTTATGCAGCTTTCAGCTTATGCTGAAAGCTGCATAATGGAACTAACAATGGTGTGCGCCCCACACTGCACATCATGCATGAGCCCTATTATTTTCAACGGGGCTCAAGCATACACACTTTTTGCCTTAACGTGGGGGTCCGGAACAGATCCCCCCGCATAAGGCAAGGGCCCACTGTATATGCCTTTGAAGAAGGTTAGGCTGACCAAATACTGTATGACTGGACCAGTAAATAACACACTCTCAGCCTCAGAAAACCCTATAATAGGTTCACTTTAGGGTCGCCATAAATCTGAAACATGTTCTTTGATGCTCTCATGAGAAACAATTCGCCTTTTTCTTTCTTTCCTTTTCTCCTTCCTCTTCCCCTTCCTCTCATCCTCTCTCTCCTCCTCCTCTGCCTCCTCCTTTTCTTTTTGCCAGAAAAGATGTGGTGGGAGCTGGGGGGGGGGGGGTTCGGGGCAGGGGAAGGAATCTGAGTCAGAAAAACAGCCTTTAGACACCATGTTTGGATACAGGGCTACATTTTGCCCACCTCTGACCTAAAGACTTCAGAGTCTAACCACTGCATCACCTGGCTCAATAGTTCAATAAAGATAATCAGTGCTGAAGACCCTTATAGGCATTATGCAAAAAAAACAAAAAGCCTTTTTATGCTGTAATATAGAATACACAAAAATAAATCCACTTTATTAATTTTATCACTCATGATAAACCTGCCTCCTATTTAGAAGTATTATGAACACCAAAGAAGTTACACATCTACTCAGAAATAAGCCCCTTTGAGTTTAGTGGAATTAACTCCCAGTTTAAAGTGTCCAAGATTGTATTACCATACGTATAGTGTGTTTTTGTTCCTTATCTTGGATAGCTTTATATTTTGCATAGGCAAAATTGATTGAGATGTTCATCATTGCAGAGAATATAAATTGCCTTCTATAAAAAACATACTGTGCTCACAATAAAGCAGTCATGGTAATAAAATACAATATTCAGTTGCATTACTGTATTTCTTGGTTTCATCCTAAAGTTAACATTTGGATGAGTAGTTCAGAATTTATTATCATTACAAAATACACTTTTTGTTTGATTTTTATTTCACTTTGTTTTGGCTGTTTAGCTGTTTTGTTTCTGAAAAATATTGAAAAGGCTGTATTCTTTAAAAATAACCTGAGAAAGTACAGGTTGGACCAAAACTTAGTCATACTTACAACGGACTCACTAAAATTGATGTCTTCAGCTAGTCATGACTAACACAGAGATCTAATTCACAGAACCTGCTTGTTCTGTTATATATTACACACTGGAATAATTTGAATTTGCCATGTTTTTGCTACTGGGTGATTTTAAAAACTTCATCTTGTGCTACATTTAGAATTAATGACCTGAGCCACAGTGTTGACCAAATCTTCCAATAGATTTCTATTTTAATTTTTTTTATAATATCTTAGTCAATATCTTTTCTTCATTATATTTTCTATAGAAAATTATATCTAATATTGCCATATCTGGGCCTCAGTATTCAGTGTTTTCAAATCCAAATGTCTCTTCTCCATAAGCATTATAACTCTTCTCCATATCAGGATTGATTTGACACGTTTCCACCGGTATTACATGGGCAGCCTTACTAGCAGTCAGAAAGTGTTCCTCAGTTAAATTTGATTTGCCTATTGCCCAGTCTTCTTGAAAGTTTATCTGTGGACAGACGTCTTCTGAAATGCTCTCTGCCATGGAACAGCTCAGAAGATCTTTGGCATCGTGCACATTGTCAACATACCTCAACACAGGAGGCTTGTAGGCTTCAAGGGACATCTTAGTTGTGGTAGTTATAACAGTCTGTAAAGCTGGAACCTCCAGGGAGGAAAGACTACTATATCTACAAGTATATTCTTCACTATAATGGGGATGGCTAGCACTGGCTTCACATGGCCCATAGCTAATCCTTTCCCCACAGTTAGTTTCCCCTAAGGTTTGTCTCAATCCATTATATTTATGGGTGCTGTCAGAGTTCTTTTCATGGACATTTAATGAATTTACATGATACTGGAGTCCATTAAGCACAACATGGTCAGGATCCATTGGAATGTTTATGACATCTTTATGAAATGTTGGGCACAAGCTAGGACCCGCATAGCCAGGAAAGGTACACTCATAGCCAAAGCTCGGTTTAGATGTGCAGATTTTGGGGCTTGTGTAGTTCTGGAATGGTGTTATCACATTCTCTTGGAGGCTCGCAGGATCGTATGTAATGTTGTATGGTTCCGTACTTTGAAACAAATGGTGTGACTGAGCTAGAAGTGGCAAGCTGGTATCAGTGATTATGCCTTCTTCACATGCCAGATGATGAATGTAATGAAAGTGACTGGCATTCTCATTACATCTTCCTGTCTGAAGAGAATATAAATAAGAAGACTTCAGAAGCAATTCTATGTGCAGTGTTAAGGCATATAGATATTTTAATTGTTACTGGTTACAGTTTTAAAATATTTTTGTGCTATGATTTCTTTTTATAACACCAATCTGCTTCTGATTCAGACAAAATCACAAACACTGGTCTGAACTGGAATGATTCAGACAAATCGGTTATGTTCAAATAAAAGTGAGAACCAGAGTTTTAAGCCAATATTTAGCAAAATTAGTTTGGATGGATGCACCAATACAAATAAATTGAGACCTCATATCAGAGATGCACAGTGTACATTTTCACAAGCAAAGTTATGCATTAATTATATGATTCTTATGTAGAATGGCAAAGTTGCACCACTGAACCAAGACATCAAATGCACAATTGCTGGTCAATCGGTATTCAGTGTTTTCAGTCTTGAACTGAATGTGGCCTTTTCACATTGGGCAAAAACATCCAGCCACCTTTGTAAGGGATCTTACACATGTCTAAGACACAAAATGAATTCCAGTCATAATGAGTTTCCAAAAATAATAACATTTCTCTGAAGTGTCCCATGTAAGGAAAACACCAGAGAGGGAGGGAGAACTGAGTGGGTGCAGTTTTGTTACGCTTGCAATCATAGTGGATGTTTCTACCACACCTTCCCTATGCCAGTGAGGACAGGACATATCCAGCATTCAGTATTCTTTGTCAGTTCTTTCTCCAAAAAGCTAGACCGGTAGAATCAATGTGATGTGGGAGGGTGTAACATTTTGTGTTTGCTTGGAAAAAGTCTGAATACCTTTTCTGTACCACTATATTCTCCAAAACTATCACACACATTCGTTTTGTGATACATTCAGTACTTTGGTGTCATTTGAGCAGAACACAAAAGTCTTAAACTGTTTTTAATTGCTCATACTTCCCTAGCTCTTGTACCTATATGCCTGAAATATTACTTATTTCATACCTAGGGACACCTTTATGATTTATGCCATTTTCCTATATTCCTTCCCAAACCACATGGGGGGGGTTCAAATCAGTCTTTCCCACTTGAACTCTCCCCTTCTATCTGTAATTCTAAATCCATTTTTTCCTGAAATTTTGCAGATTTCTTAACTATAACACACACACACACACACACACACACACACGTACCACAGTATGTCATTTTCATAATGACTGCCGGGGCGGGGGTGGGTGGGAATGTGACAGGGTATTTCTTTCTTTGGAAGAAAAAAAGCCAACCTCAAACTGTAAAACTGTCAACTTGTGAAAACAACTATAGAGTACACCTCTTTATCTGAAACCTGGCAGGCTTGATCCTTTCTGAAGATGCACCTATTCTTGCAAGTCTCATCTACTTCTCTTATCCAAGAAATAAGGAACATTGTTGACAGTTTTATTTAAATTGCATTACTATTATTATTTTAAAGTCATATAGCACAAGTAATTTGACTGAAATTTGGCATATGCAGTTCTTATCTAACAGGCTTCTGTGCCTGCACTTTTCATCTAATGCTGACAGACATAAAAATTATATAGCTGTTTGTTGATTTCTAATGATAGTCACTAAATGGCAAGAAGATCTGTATTTCCAGTCTATAATCCTGATTAGACCTCTGAAGTGGTCCAAGCCAAACTGGCTATTTTCTGAATTACTGAATCTATCTGGAAATAATGTTTGTGTCAACGTGGCATCTATGATATTTGTTTGTTTGTTTTCTGATCTCACTTGCTTAATTTAGTGGTATGCTAAACTGTCATTCCATGCATTTATTTTACATGTATGCCTGCATGCATTTGTTACATACATTTATGCATTAACATAGTGGCCCACATAAACATTTAAATGTGATATTTCCATCAACATCTCTAATGATGCTACTGATCTATATTTACCTGAAATTCCAGAAGCCTTTTTTTCTGTGATGAGTGAGAAGATGGTGATTGCTTTTTAAGGGCACTTCTTCTGACCTCCGTCTCGGATTTACTCTCTGGTCTTGGGTGGTCATGCAGTCCCTTGGCCTAAAATATAGACACAAATATTGTTCTTAATGTTATTATCATGTATGATTATAGAGCTATCCATCCAGACCTTACTGGAGTGCTTAGGTATAATTCGGATTGACTGACATCCAAAAGACCCAATTTAATTGTTTTTAGTATCATGCATCATTATCTCATCTTGAATACCACTAAAGCCTTTAATGTTTAATTTCTTCACTAGAAATGGTTGTGTTATTAAATACTGAGTCTGTCATTGATAATAGCCAAGGCCGCCTGACCCACAGATAGTTTGGGGCACAACCCAGCTGCAAGTTCTCTTGTAAAAGCCTCATACAAATTAGAGTTGAGGAAGGTAAAACTATGGCAGAGATGGGCAATTGATGGTCCTCCAGATGTTTTTAGGCCACAGTTTACAGCATATCAAGCCAGCATAGCTTGGGGTGAAGGATGATGGGAACTGCAGCTCAGTTGCAGCTGCAAGTTGCCTACCAATTGATGGAGGCTGGATCAGAGATGGCAACAGTAGGCAGGAGACAAAGACCTACTTCAGTCATGTGTATGGGCAGGTCTAGTGAGATTTATGACCTTTTCTCCTCCGGTCTGAATAGAAACTGCCTGCCATGCAAGGCTGGGAGTTACAGAATGATATTTAGAGCCTCTTGTTGTGTCCACGCAAATTATTTCTGACTTATGACAATCCTAAAGTGAACCTATAATGGAGTTTTCTTGGCAATATTTTTTCACCATTGACCATTGCATTCCTTTAAGGCTGAAGAGCCCTGGTCCAGCACTCAAACCACTACACTACACTGGCTCTTAGGCATGAACAATTACTTATATGACTCAGTCTCCATCTTTGAAAGCAACAGCTTTTAATTCACTAAAGAATGAGTTGAATGACAAAGTTTGTAATTTGACCATTGTCGTGTGATAGCATGAGCCCAACAGAAATTATTTCCTTCTCACACACAAAGAAAGGATGGCCATGGGTCATTGTCATAAGGAAAGAATTCAACATATGCTTTCATTATAATTCCCATTCTGTAGGGAAACAATGTCTTGGTATATTCTCTTTTTTATCACAAAATATAAAGTGTTCATTAAAAAAAATTCAAATGTGCACTGTATTTATACTTTACCTGGAAAAATATTGCTTTGCCATCATGTCTCCAGAAATTAGTCACTGGGTAGCCGCTGTGCCCTCGGCAAGGAATTAACTCAAGAGCTGAACTACAATTTGGACAATGCTTTTCTGTAACACAAAGAAATGAGTTCAGGGTCTTTTTTAAAAGTAATTCTGATAGTAAATCATATGGAAGAATCCTCTGTTCTGAAAAGTCAACCTCAAAACAATGTAAAGAATGTAGATTCTGAAATGGGGAATTACAAAATGATTTAAATTTTCATCAATCTAAAACATTTGCAAATATGTTCTTTGTTTATTATTATTCTGTGTCATCCATGGAACCTACCATCAGCTTCTCCTCTGTACAGGACTCATTGTGATATCAATCAATGGTTTTGAATGTGATTGCTTCTTGTTCTAACAATGGAATATGCTTCCCCTCAGAGATGCAGATGACTAGAGAAAGGCTAGGTTATAAATTTACTTTATCAGGCAAGATATTAGAAGGATAATATACAACAGTGGATGTGACTTTTGTTTTAAATGTTTAAACATATTCTAGATATGCTTGTTAAGCAAGATGGAAGATAAGGATTCACAGTGCTGACTCAAGTATCATGTTTGATACTCACAACAAGATTCACAGGGGGTTCATATTCCAGTTTAATGTTTGGTATTCAACTTAATATTTGGTAGACAAAAGCAATCCTCTAAGCAAGATGGGGTTAAATCAGGCTAGGGAAAATGCAGCCTTCCAGATGTTGCTGGAATGCAACTGCCAGTACACAAATCTCAGGCTGACTTGCAAATGTCAAATGACTATGGGATGCACATCTCAGGGTTTCTACTTTCAACTGGGCTCAATCATACTTGGACTCAATCCACCAATCATACTTAGGCTCAATCCATAGTTGGGCTCAGTTATCAATCAGAGGAGAGACTGTAGTCAAGAAATCAGAAAAACACTAAGAGTTGGAAGGGCAGCTATGAAGGAAGATCCTGAAGTGTCAAGATATCTCATTAAATACTACAGTTAAGACTGTTCATGAACGCCACCAATGAATACCAGGTTATAGCTGCAGGCTATATTTCAGAGGAAGGAACTGGCAGAACCACCTCTTGCCTAAGAGAACCCTGTGAAATTCAGGGGGTGGTTTAGGTCATCAGGTGACTTGAAGACACATACACACACAGAGTACAGTACTGAAAGTAGACAATGGATTTCTGATGGGTGCTCCACCGAGAGCATTGGGTGCTGCACATAGAGTATTAAGAGTATTGTTGGATTTTCTTCATATATTCTTTCCTGGGAAAGTGATGTGGATTCCAATGCAATTTTTCCATATGTAGTTAGGCATACAGTTATAGGATCTCTTCTAAAAGTCATCCCATCTAAAAAACCCTAAACATTATTTTCTAAAGCACAAGATTTCCCCTTCCCAGCTTCAGCCTCTGGGGTTCGTATCTCAGAGCTTCTACTTTCAAACCAAGATCTGACAGAGTAGAGCTAATGTCTGGAATCTAGAGCTCAATTCCCCCCTTTTCTGAACTCTTTGCAAAAAAGGAAAATCTGGGGTGGCGTCCTATCATTCTCAGAGCAGAACCAGACCACCACCACCACCAAGCAGCCCCTCCCATCCCCTTGCTCTCACTCTGTTGCTTTTGTCGAGCCTTATCGCATATAGCAGGGCGAAGCTGCAGCTTGGTCCCATCCGGAAGGATACAATTCCTGGCACACACCACCACACCAAGGCAGGACTTCTTGAGAATTTGGCAGTTGTGGTTGTTAGTGTTGCGCATGGCCCAGCCACTAAGATGCCGCTGTGCATTTTTATCTTCACTGGTGTAGATGAACCGCACATAACCATCTGGCCACTCCTGGAATGAATCAAAGTGCTTGGGCTCCTGGCATCAGAGGCAAATGAATGAACAAAAGAGGGAAAGGAAAATAGATAAAGACTATATTAACATATTTCAGCAAGGTGACAAACAGCAAACCATTGTCTTTTTATCTTTTTTTTTTTAAAGGAGGCCAAATTGAATTTGGAATTCAGCTTTCACAATATCAGCAATGGAGATGTTAATGAATAATTCAATATCTAAATTCCCTGAACATGACTCAAGATAGCCCCTCCATGTTAGTAACATCTATGTTGCCATCTAGGAAGTTGTCTGGGTCAGCTCCATACTCATATAAGGTATGTTAAGTTTTTATACTGAGTTGCACATTCTTAGAAATACTACTTTTTGAGGCACCAGATCTCATTGATTTTGGAAGCTAAGCAGGGCCAGGACTGGTTAGTACCTGGAAGGGGGACTGCCATTGAATACCAGGTGCTATAGGCTATATTGCAGAGAACAGTGATGGAAAACCACCACTAAGTGTTCCTTGCCTCAGAAAATCCTATGAAATTAATGTGTGCATGTTTGTGCATGTGCACACCTTCATGTTGCCTGTTGACTTAAAGCAACCTCATGACTCTCACAGGGTTTTCTTAGGTAAAAAATGCTCAGAGATATTTTGCCAGTTACTTCCTCTGAAATATAGCTTACAGCACTTGATGTGGATTGATGGCCTCTCATCCAAGGAGACCCTGCTAAGCTTTCAAAATCAGACAGGATTTGATGTCTTTAGGGTATTTGGACTTTGGGGTCAAGACTATAGCTACCACAGTGCCTCTTGCTGGCTGGAGAGTTATGGGAGTTGTAGTCCAAAAAAGGAGTTTCCAAGCTTGCTATATTCCACTTAAACAGTGAAATGTGTTATGGACTCGTGGCTATGCAAATGTCACAGTCCCCAAAAGGCATTTTCTTACATTATGAGTGATAAAAACATGATTTTCCCATTCATTTTGTCAACTTCTTTTTAAAATAGTAATGGACACCATTCCATTATTAACCTGCAGCTTGCAGTAGCATCATTTGAATGATATAAATTTAGTTGGGTGTGTGCTTTGCCTGACTATGTGAATTGTAAGCTGCTCTGACAGACTTTATGGCCGAAGAGGTATAAATACGATAATAATAATAATAATAATAATAATAATAATAATAATAATAATAGGGATGGAAAAGGATTCTACTTAGTTTGAAATTCCCAGTGAAAGTATTGATTTCACGCTTCCTTTAACTTGTTGTGAGACAAAGCATGGCTTCCCCAAGCAATGAATACATTTGTGAAGCTGGCAATGTGTCTCAGAGACGTAAAGTATGCTCAAAACCACTAATACTACAGAACAGAGCTGATGTTTACAGATAACAATGCAAACTATTGAAAAACATGCAAAGGCACATTAATGTGTAAAAATGCATATGTTGGTAACAATATGTATCAAAATATACATATATTTCTATGCAGAAAAAAAGACTTTCAGCTAGATACAGAATTAGTATGGGAGGAGGATACTTGTGGGATTTTGAAAAAATACAACAAAAATGATACTGACAGACTGTCCTATCTTTAATAGGCCCTTGGAAAACTAGCCCACAAAATCACCTTACTCCCAAACCCCTTGTCCTGCCCACTACCTGTGGTAACTTGGGGTCATTGATGTCCCACGTTAGCTTCATCCCAAAGGAACAGACGTAGTCAGAGTTCTCAAAGGGGTCCTTTGACATGTTTCCTTATCACTCTGCACCTAGAAGAACAACAAAAAATATGACAAATGATCCACTTTTCCCTTCTTACCCACCAGATGGAAATAACATTTCTATATCTAGCTGTCAAAAGAAAAAAAAATCTTAGTGACAAAAATCTTAGATTGTTTTTCTAGCCCAGTGGATCTCACCAGAAACTTATTGCTGTGTTTGTATAAGAATATATCACCTGCTCTAGTGTAATGATGAGTGCACGGGAAATGAACTTTTTGAAACTTTCCCTCATCAAGTGGTCCCTAAGGTACATCAACACAGTGGCTGCCTAGGTTTCTTTTTGGTGCTGGAGAATATACTGGCGCTGAGATGACACATACAATATCCAATGTGTAAGAATCAATTATGTAATTCTTATGAGAATGGTCACATGTTGCAGTCATACATGCTAGTCTTTAGGAACCAAGTGGAGTGACTTTGATCTCTCCCTTGGACAGGCAGTTATGACATTTGTAGGCAGCCCTGTGAGGTAGGACAGAATTATCATGCTTGTATTGAAGCTAGAGAAAGGAAAGGAGAGCAGAGGCTGAGATAAAAAGTGAATTTACTAAGACCAGACTAGGGTAAGGGAGTGGCTGATGTGAGAATTGAACTGGCTTCCATTCTTTCCCTCCCTCCAACAACCTCCAACAGCTTTTGTGGGTTTGTGGTTAAGACAATGAAGGAGAACTGGAGGAAACCTAAATTCAAATGCCCACTTAGCTGGGATGTTTATAGGGTGACTTTGAACCAATCATTATTAATCATTCTAATTAATCTCCAGGATAAAAGCTGGGTATGATAGAGCCAGTGAGCCAGTTTTTGGCATCATTTTGAATCTTTAAGTGTAATGTGTGCCTTGTATAATATCTGATTTGGCATACTGTTTTGAGGGTTGGACTACAGCTCTGAAAACCGGGGTGCTCAAGCCCCATTAAATACAGACTACATAGTACAATGGCAAAATGGCATAGTACAATGTACATAGTACAATGGCAAAATCAAAGTTTCCTTTTGGAATATATATATATATATATATATATATATATATAATATTTCCAAGCTTTGGATGGTTGAATCCTTGGGGGGGAAATCCATGGATAAGGAAGTCAGGCTGTACTAGTATACAGTATATCTGGATGCAAGACATATACTAGTACTAGTATGTGTCTCACACCTAGATCATTGGAAGAAAGGCAAGATCTGGATGTAAGACATATGCTAGTATCCATCCTTTCACTGCTCCCACATTTCTATCGCAAAAAGAAAACAACCAGAGGAAATTGATCTCTAGCACAAGAAGAAGAAGAAAGAAAGAACCCAAAAGTGGCACAGAGCTCCATGGGGCTTACTTTTGCGTTGAAAGCTACACCTTGCAAGGCCTTGTCAAGTGTGGGCCTTGCCTCTCTGCCCTTTGCTCACAGCCTCTGTCCACCTTCTTTGGTGCTGAATTCAGTCGGAAGCTGCTCTTTCCATCTCGGCCTTTGCTTCTGGACTGCTCCTGCTGGAAAGCACCTTTTCTGCCCCCAGCCTTCACCCTCCCACTTACTTGAGCTCCACCTGGCGAAAGCCACGTGGATTTGGGCTGGTCCACCTCCCCTCTTCAGTCTTAACCCTAAGATACAAGACTCAATTCCTCTTGCTCGACCATAGGGCACACTTCAGAGATCCCAAACGTAATGGTCTTAGGATCTACTCCTTTTAGACGACCATGCTATGTGTTGTTGTTGTTGTTGTTGTTGTTGTTGTTATTATTATTATTATTATTATTATTAATCTTTATTTATGAAGCGCTGTAAATTTACACAGCGCTGAACATACAATCTTTTTGTTGTGTGCCTTCAAGTCGTTTCCAACTTATGGCGACCCTAAGGTGAACCTATCATGGGGTTTTCTTGGCAAAATTGGTTCAGAGGAGGTTTGGCATTGCACTCCTCTGAGCCTGAGAGAGTGTGACTTGCCCAAGCTTACCCAGTGGATTTATATGGCTGAGCCATGTTATGCTACTTCTTAGTATCCCATGCTCTCAGTAGGTGTGTTTTTAACTTACATTTGTTGTGTTTTCAAGTCCTTTTCAAATGATGGCAACCTCAAAAAGAATCTGTCACCAGTTTTCTGGGCTCAGAGTGTGTGACTCTCCCAAGGTTGCCCAGTGGGTTTGCATAACCAGAGGAAAATTGAACCCTAGTCTCCAGAGTCATAGTCCAACAATGAAACCACTACCACACTTAACTTTTATTCCTGACAGGTTAAAGCAAACCCAAGCAGGAAGCCTGTGACTAACATTATCATTTCCCCCCTCCTGTACGATTTTTAACACCTTTGACTGATGAAGAAGCCAGAGGAGCTTCAAAAGCTTGCAACTTATACTTTGTGCATTTTGGTTGGTCCCATAAAGGTATCACTGCTTTGTGCATCACTCAACCCAGCACAAAAAACAAGGCCCAGCAACATGAGTAGGGCCAGATACCACTTGGGACAGATCCATGGTTCTCATGGAAGCCATGAAGTCCTGAGCCACTCCTGAAAGGGTGGTCTCAGCATGGATGTTGAAGCTCTTCATCACTACTAACTGTGAAGACTCCAACCACAAGACCATTCTTGTTACTTCTGAAGGGGAGCAATGGGATGGAATCCCTATTCTGTCCTGGCAACCCACCCATCTTTATGTATGCACACTCAAAACTTGTAGACCAGGGGTGCCCAACTTGGAAGGAGGTAAGAGCTGAAATTAAGATCAATAAAGTTGTTCAGGCCGCCAATAGTTTAGGTGAAATGTAGGACATTCGGGTGAAATGTAGGACATTCAAGAAAAGTGGCTGACATGACCCAATAAAAGCTGGAAGCATATAAATGTAAATCCATACTTCTTAGCCATGCTCAAAATGGAGGACATTGGGGAATCCCTCCCCCTGGACAGGAAGGCTGAGATGGGGGACATGTCCAGGAAAAGGAGGGAAAGTTTGGTCACCCTACCAAGGACAGGGTGTCCCCTTCCTCCCTTCCTCCTTTCTTTCTTTCCCCGCTTCCTTCTTTCTACCCACCCTCCCTCCCTCCCTCCCGTCCTTCCTTCCTTCCATCTTTCTCTCTGCTGCTCCAGAGAACAGGACCCGGAACAATGGATGCAAGCTGCAGGAAAAGAGATTCCACCTCAACATTAGGAGGAACTTCCTGACAGTAAGGGCTGTTAGACAGTGGAACACACTTCCTAGGAGTGTAGTGGAGTTTCATTCTTTGGAGGTCTTTAAGCAGAGGCTGGATGGCCATCTGTCGGGGATGCTTTGATTGAGAATTCCTGCATGGCAGGGGGTTGGACTGGATGGCCCTTGTGGTCTCTTCCAACTCCATGATTCTATGATTCTTTCCCTGCTTCTTTCTTTCCTCCCTTCCTCCTTTCTTCCTTTCACTACTTCCTTCTTTCCTCCATTCCTCCTTTTTTCCCTCCCTCCTTTCCTCTCTCCCTCCCTTCTTTTTTTCCTTCTTTATTTCCTTGCGTCTTGCTTTCCTCCCTCCCTCCTCTTTCTTTCCTTCATTTCCTTGCTTTTTTCCGCGCCCTTCCTCCTTCATGCCTTCCTTCCTTTTCTCCCCCTCCCTCCCTCCCTCCCTCCCTCCCTTCTTTCCTTGTGTCCTCTCTCCCTCCTTACTTTCCTTCCTTCCCTTTTTTGCTTCTTTCTTTCTTTCTTTCCTCCCTCCCTCCCTTCTTTCCTTCCTTGACAGGAACTGTGTAGATTTCTGCACTGTAAATATGATCAGACCTTTTATTATAATTGGGAGTTACACTCTCTCAGCCTCATTGGAAGGCAATGGCATACCTCTTCTGGAGAAACCTTGCCAAGAAAACCCCCATGATAGGGTCACTTGAGGGTTGACATAAGTCCCAAACAACTCGAAGGCATGCAACAACAACACAGGCATCCTCCCAAATTAGAAACACACACCACAACCATCACCCACACACACACACAGAGATTTCGCCCCAACACACCTCTTGTGTGGCGACCAGTTTCCTGGGCCAAGGCTAGGCCTGCCCACCTAGCCAAAAATGTGGCAGCCTCTTTCTCCTCCCCCCCCCCCCCTTTACAGAAACGAAGGGCCCAAAGCCCGAATCCCAGGCCACCTGGCCATTGGGCTGAGAGGAGCTGTAAGCCTGCCCCAGCAAAAGCTTTCCTGGGAAGGAGAGGCAAAGAGCCCATATAGACAGGCCAAAATAAGGCTGCTTTGGGTCACTTTGGAGGTATGCTGTTTTAATGACGCATGCGTCCTAAGAGGCCGGAAGCCAAGCCAAAGCCGTGCTCCAGTCCTAAGGTCTGGAGCACGGCTTTGGTGCAGCCTCAGGCCTCTTAAGATGCATGTGTCATTTAAACAGCATACCTGCAAAGTGACCCAAAGCAGCCTTATTTTGGCCTGTCTGTACAGCCCCAAAGTCTGGGGGAAGACTCCATTGCTTCCATTCTCCAAAGCCTGGCCTGTGTGGTCGGGCAAGGACTCTGGGAGCTGGGACATCCTCCTCCTCCTCCTGACTATTTGGCCCCAGGCGTCCAGAAATCCTTTGGCGGCCACATCTTGGGCACCCCTGCTGCAAACTGTGGAAGAGGACATCTGCTCAGGGGGATGAGATTATGATAGACCACTGCAACTCCACCTCTCCCTCTGCTAGGTCTTGCCTGCTGCTGCTGCTATACAGAGAATCCTGATGGACAGAGCGGAAAGGGAGCAACCAGCCCCACTCCAGCCACCCCATCCTCATTCAGCCAGGTATTTATAGTACAAGCCAGGCCAGCACACTCATCCAGAATCCAATCCTGAATAACCCTGGTTTTGCCATTTACTGGCCTACCATTCAGCAGCAGCATTTTTAACTGGGGCAGTTGTCACCAAGGTTATCCATGCTATTTCAGCTGGGAACCAGTTTTGCTCCCCTCTCCCTTGATATTTTCATTGTCTCCTCCCTCCATATCTCCCTTTCCCTGTACATCTCTGATGAGTGCTCCAGTTAAAGTGAAATCAAGACACTACAATTATGTAGTGTGGAAAAGTCCCTAGGTGTGAGTTGTCCAAAAAGGCAGCTATCCTCAGTGCTTTGGAGTTATCTAGCCTTGGTCCCAAACAAGTCTCATCTTGGAAGGGCTCTGCTCCTCCAACTGGACAATTGGTTCAGGACTTCTGGATGTCTGCAAGAGGCTGGAGGAAGAGCAATGCCATTTGCTCCTCCATTTGAACTTCAGCTCCCAGATTTCCAGACTATTGACCAAGTTGGCAGGGGCTTCTGGGAGCTGGAGTCCAAAAACTGGAAAGACCAAAGTTTGGGAACCCCTGCATTAAAGACTGAACAGAAAACTCTATGAAAGAGTATATAGTATCTTTAAAGGGTGGACTTGCATGGATAGAGCATTAGTTGTAATTATGTTGTGGATTGGTCTTCTTAGTGGCAAATTGTGATTCCCATTATCCACAGATAGAGGGAGATACATGCACGTGTAGAAAAGTCGTAGGACAGAAAATTCAAGTTTTGGTTGCTTAAAATGGATAGATCTCTCTTTTTATTTCCCCCTCCCTGAAAGTCATTGAAAAGAAGATTACAGACTGGACACTTTCCAGTTAAACCAGTGGTCCCCAGACTGTGCTCTTTAAGGGAATTTTGGACTTCAGCTTCCAGAATCCCAGGCTATTGGCCAACATGGCTGAGGCTTCTGGGAGCCGAAGTCCAAACTCACTTAAAGGGCACCATTTGGGGACCACTGCGCTAAATCAAATGGGTCTTGGGTCCAAAACACACTGCAGAAATAATCCAATTTAAGACCACTTTAACTGCCTTGGCTCCATGCTAGGACATTCTGGACACTGTAGTTTTGTGAGACATATAAACTATCGTGTATGTGCGTGTGTGTTTGTGTTTGTAAGCCCACATTATATTGGCCTAGTGGTTTGAGGGCTGGACTCTGCTGGAAAGCAGGGTTTGATTCCAGTTTGGCCATGGAAAGAGTCACACTCTCAGCCCCAGGAAACCTCATTGCCTAAGGCTTAGAGAGGATGGCAATAGCAAAGCCCCTCTGAACAAACTTGCCAAGAAAACCCCTTAGGATCACCATAAGCTGAAAAATGACATGAAGGGACACAGCAACAACAATAGAGTTGTTATGTCTGTCTGTCTGTGTGTATGTGTGTGTGTGATGTGAAGGCACAGACAAAACACAAACAACAAAAGAATATATATATATATATATATATATATATATATATATATATATATATTGTGTGTATGTGTGTGTAAATATATCTATCCATCTATCTGTATAATCACACACACACACACATATATACCACTTGAAGGCACACAACAACAACAACAACAAAAGACTGAATACACACACACATTCACTTTTGGGGTATATATGTGTGTGTATATAAAATGACACACACACACACACACACACATATATATATTTACACACAAATGCACACACACGCACACATATATATACACACACACAAACAGAAGGGACACAACAACAAGAGTGGATATATATATATATATATATATACACACACACACACACACATTCACTTTATGTGTGTATGTGTGTGTGTATAAAATGAGACACACACATATATATACACACACATGACTTGAAGGCACACAACAACAACAAAAGAGTGAATACACACACACACATATATATACAGTTTGTGTGTGTATATGTGTGTCTATGAAACACACACATACACACATATACATACCCACACATAATCAATTTTTATGTGTGTGTGTATATATAAAGAAGATGCACACACATATACATATACACATGTTCAATTTTTGTGTGTTTGTGTGTGTGTATGTATAAAACGACACACACATACACAGCCCAAAATTGAATATGTGTGTGTACGTGTGTGTATAAAATGTCACATATACATAAACATATTCAATTTGTGTATGTCTATATAAAATGACTCAGTCACACACATATACATACACACATGTGTGTGTATATATAGATACATTTGTGTGTGTGTGTGACACACACACAGACATGTATTTGTGTTCTGGGCTGGAGCTGAGGAGCTGGCTGCTGGGTGGAGGCCTAGTGCCCAGGTGCTGCTGCCTTTGCTCTCATTAAGGTTGCACCTGAGCCAGGCACTGCTGCTTTTTAAATTGGCTTTCCCATCCCAGCAGGGATTGGGAGCTTGCCATCATGTTGCAGGCAGGTTTGGAGTGTTCCCTCTCAGGGCAGCTTTGCTGAGGGATAGTGGTGACCAAGACTGTGTCCATGCCTGGGTCACCAGAGGTCCTCCTCACCCCCTCAAAGGAGAGCAAGGCACCACACATTTGGAAAAGAATCCCCCACACATTGGGGACATGACCCAAGAAAAGCTCAAAACACCCCTATGATATAAAAATTCATGCTTCTTAGGTGCAAAATGGAGGACCCTCTGGAATGCCACCTGGACAGAATGTAGGACCTGCCCTGGGAAAGGAGGATGCCTGGTCACCTGGCCCTTTGTTCTTAAAATTACTTTTAGGCCTGGCTTTTCCAACTGTTCTTAATTTGTTCTTAAATAATGTTTGGATTTCTTTGTTGTTGTTGTTTTAAATGTTTTAAATAATTTTAAAGTGATTTTTAAAATATCTGTTGTGCATGACACTAGTAACTATGGTGGACTGGCAGGCAATAGAGTAAATACTAATACACAAAATGGTTGGGACTTTAGCATTGAAATCAATCATTTCACCTCACTCTCTTTTTATTTTCCTTGTCTGAAGGAAGAAGAAAGTAAAGAAAAGGAGGAGGACCTATCTGACAGACGCGAATACCATGTAATGATCACTTTGTTGTTGTTGTGTGCCTTCAAGTAGTTCCTGGGAGTTGTAGTGCAGTTTTATTTATTTTTAAATGTGTTCTTTTAATTTAATTTAATTTGTTGCTTTTCTGCTTCCTGGAGCATTGAAGGTGACCTACAATATGCCAAACTGTGTAACAAACATAGCTAGGAACATTATTATTTTGAAGGGCCACTCACAAAATCCCTAAAATGGCCATGCTAGTTGGAGAATTTTTTTTAAAGTAATAGCAGAGTTTTAAAATCACAGTTTTTGACCCAGGCCGGTTGTATGGTCATTATAGGTACAGTGTTAATATGTTGGTATGTTAATTCTTATGCTCCCATGGCACAATTTTTGGAGGTGTAGGGCTTTTAAAATACATAAATTGTGTTTATGAGATCACCACAAAATAATTAGAGGTGAAATTTTACAATGAGAAATCTAATCCATGAGTAACCAAAGGCTAATTCTGAAGTGTTGCTTTTGCATCTTTTATTCTAGCTAGCATCCTTATTAAATGATGCCTTTATGGGAAAGGGATTTCAGAAAATAAATGAAATGGTACAAGAGAGAAAAATGTATCCTCCTCAGAAGATTAATAAGCAGCTGTTAAACCAACTGGACAAACTTCTTAAAAAGGCAAGTAGGAAAATTTATGTGGCTTAATCTCTGAGGCTTAAATCCAGTTCAAACTATAGTTGGCCTCTTGATTCAGTTAATTCTAGTGGGACTAGTAGTTTTTACTTGGCTGAAATCCCATGGTCCTACAGATGGCCTCCCAGCAGCCCTAGTTTGCATGAGGAATGCTGGGAGTTGCAGTTCAACATTTGCAGAATCCCAACCCCCAATTTAGATCTCAAAATTAAATATATGAAATTGTTTGTTCAGGGCAGTAATGTGTGGGGATTTTTTTTTCCCTCCTAGGAATTAGACAAAAATGAGTTCTCAAATGTTTCTCTGCTGCTGAAATGTATTCGGCTGTACTGTAAAAATGACCCTCAAGAAGGTGTAAATCTGTTTCTTCAGCAAGGATTGATACCAAAGATAAGTAGTTCCATACATGAATGTTGTATTAATTAATCTGTGATATGTGAAGCAGAACTGATTTTTGTGAAACAGCTGCTGATGATGATGTAATCTGAAGACAGCTCTATGTCTCATTATTCCTTATTTCAGTATACTTTGGTTTCAACTCAGATTCCAAAATCTTGTTTAAAATGCAAGCAGTTTTGTCCTAACTTATAAACAAAAAGTGTAGGTTTCATTTCCTCTCCCATTATAGGGCTATTTGGTTATATGGAAAGAAGATATGTGCTATGTTTATTTAGTGTTTTAGAAACTGGGGGGTGGGGGGGAGTCATATAAAATCTGCAGAAAACCTCTTCTTCTATTGGCTGCCTCTGTAGTTGCTGGTATGTCTAGACAGGACTATAAGCAATCATCAGTGGCAAAAGATCAATGGCTAGGACAAACATTGATCTACAGTTCTCTCATAATAACTTATCATTGGATGTGGTGATAAAGGATTTGAAGGTCAAAATATCTGGAAGACTACCTTTGCCTAGTGAGTACAGTTTGGTACTAAGATCAGGTAGACTCAGGATCCATAACTAGCCATGGAGTTATTTGAGTTCATTAAATGTATTCTGACTAACTGATCCTAACTTGCTTTCATTGAGCCTGAGATCCAGGATGAAAAGGCAAGATTTGGTCTTTCAGGTTAATGTGTGTCCACCTCTAGTTTGCTGAGCTGTGAGGATGCATGTCCTCTGGAATCAATCTGTTCTTTCCTCCATCTCAAGGCAAGGGAACAACCCAAAGCAGGGAGACACAAGGAGATCAGTATTCTGTTTTTTTTATTTGGCTGTTCTGGAACTTAGCCCATGCAAACCTACAGTAATGGATAACTTAAGGCAAGAGCTTAAGCAGTGAAATTGCAGTAACTGTCTCCAGAACAGACTTAAAAGAGTTAGGAATTATGGGTGGCAGTGGCTGAGTGTTATGCTAAGCTCTAGGTTTTAATTTTAAGTGCCAAGAAATAGTGGTGATAGTAGAGACAGGGCTAGTAGTAATTTACTATAACCATGGCTATTGTTATCAGTAAAGTTGACTTCTCATTCACCAAGCATGTGTTTGCGCAGTGCTTGCTAAGGTTCCTCCTCCTTTGCCTAATGAAAAAAAGAAAAAAGAGAAAAATCCTTCCTTTTGTTCCTTCCTCTCCCACGCACAAAAACCTTACTATGGTCTCCATATACCTCCATACTTATAGTTATCTTTTTATGACTGGATTTTGCCACAGGATTAGCTGTCAGGTGTTCATTTGACTTAGCTTGTATGTGTTTTGTTTTTACATGGTCACTTGGTTTGAAAGGACAAGAGAGTTCCTAAGCTTGATAGAACCAAAAGAGAGTGAGTTCTTGGTAAATCTTGTTGAAGACTTCTTTCACACAGCTCTGGTAAGTGCATGGAAATGGAAACTTGGGATTGTGTTGTGATTTTATAGCAAACATGTGGCTCATACATACATAGTGGCCCTTGAACGTTGATTTATTTGGTGCAGTGTGGGGCTGCAGGGATATGTTGCATTAGCTTCCAATGGAGTTCAATTGAACTGCAGGAAGAACATTTCAGGCGTGCTGGGCTGTGCAGTAGTGTAACCATACCATGGTAAAATTGTTCAGGACATCTGATTAGCCTTTGTGGCAAGCAGATTCAAATTATCTGCTAATCTTTGAAGAGAAATTGAAGAAATAAGCCATGAGGAATCTATTTTCATGTTGCTGTAAATAAGTATGAACCAGTCCTGGGCCATCATAGCACCAAGTAGATCAGTAGGATTCAAAGAGGTGGTCTGTGGACTGGTGCTGATCCATGAGTTATCAGTTGCTGTTCCCTAGATTTTCTTGGAAAGAGGAAAACAGTTGTAGCCAGAGGGCATAAATATAGTACCAGTACTGAACATGGAGAAACAAAATGCTGGTCTTCCACATTAGATAGCTTAAGAAACATTCAACTAGAAGTTTTAAGAACTCTTAAGAAAACAAGGGCGTAGCGTAGACAATGCATGCAAAATCCTATAAAAGCTTCAAATGTAGCCTATACATGCTTAATTATAACTTATAGTAAGTCATAAATTTGCAGTAAAATCCCTTTGAGTGTTACAGAACAGAAAATAATTCCTTTTTGTTGCAAACAGGTGTTATGGCTTAGCATATTTTAAAGTGCTGTTAGTATCAGTGGATAAGTTTTAAATAATTTGGAGGAAGCTTGAATGTTTTGCATTCTTAGCATGTGTGTCGTGTGTATGCATGCAGAGAGAGAAATATAAGGTATTATTATGGATAACTCCATGTTGCTTCCTCCCCTTCTCTCCACCTTGTTTTCAGGTTATTAGCAAAAGCAACTCTGAAGGTCGGTGGCTAAATATCTTGTATAACTGTCTGATAATTTTAAGTATGTTGTTATTGGCTGCTTAATGGATACCTTTGTGTGACTGTGTTCTTATACAGTCAGCCAACTGAGGCTTTTTTCTGGATAAAGATGTAGAAGATGATACTGTATGTATCTTATTGTTGAGCTTACTTTGTAAATTGCTTTGAGAAAAGGAGAAAACAGAGCAAAAGAAAATAAGGCTACAAACTTGGGCTTAACAGCTAGATAATGATTTCACTGTCTCAAAAGCCATATGTGTTTTAATAATATACAAAAATATATTGAAACAAATATATAATTAACAAATATATAATTGAATCACTTAACAAAACTTTAATTTACTAACATCTGTAGAAACATACATAAATATTTAAAACTGGAGAATCTTTTTAACATGAGAGGAGAATCCGTGAATCTTGTATAGCATTATAAAATACTTTTTGGGCTGATTTGAAGCTGCTGCAGATCCAGTAAGAGAAAGATCACTGTTAAGTCTATTAGTCTTGTCGCCTTTCTACTTGATAATAGCTATCTCGCTTTTTCTGCCCCCCCCCCCACACCTCATAGGAAGAAAACAGTTGCTAGATTCATTCTTACCATATTTGGGACATCTAGCTACTGAACGTAATGTGAACTTGGCCCTTCGGCAGGAGGTTAGTTTTAAACGAAGATTTTGTGGGGAAAAGTATGTGAAGTAAAATAATGACTATATGTTAATGGCTTATTTTTCTGCCTTTTTCTCTTTTTGCATGGCTTTCAATATTTGCAACAAAGGCTATAAGGACCTTAAACGTTCTATTAGATAATGTTCCACAAGAGGAGAAAAAGAAGTTCCCTGTGTCTGAAGAAATGTGCTTGCTTTTGTAAGTTGATTTATAATATGAGGGGCTGTATCCCTCTGGACCATTGCTATTAGCTATCAGGAGGAGTATTCTGTCTCCAATCTCATTGCAAGTTTTGCATTGATCGTATAAAAGGAAGGGACAGTGAAAGATCAGGCAGTACTTCCAGTGGCGGTTTTGTGCTACTGGAACATTCCTGTACAAGATGGAGTGCTCCATTTTTACCATATCCCTATCAAGTGAGGTCTTCTTGCCCTTACTCATCTTGAGCAAGAGTCCCACTGCCTCAAAAAGCAGTTTTTCTGTGGATATGAAGAAAAGTCAGAAAGAACCAGGTAGCAGGGATACTTTCTGTTTTCCCAAAACCACTGTTGGATACTGTGACGTGACCTTCTTCATATACCTTGAGGTTATCTTTTACCTCTCCCTTATAGAAAGCCCCTCGTCAATGACACCTGCCCTGCTTCCACATACACTTTCCCTGAATGTATAAGGAGTAGGTCCCCCTATTCTGTAATGCATATTTAGCTTTTCTGGTAAGTTCAATATCTTAGGTAGCATGTTTGTCTGTGCCTGTATGGCCTAGGATTCACACAGGCAGAGGTTTCTGTTATAACAACAATAACTGTATTGAATAACAGTTGGTAAGAACGTAGCTTAGGTAGAATAGTTCACACTATTCTATCCAAGTATGGTTATATTAATATAACAGTTGCAAGGTATTTCATAGTTTCCTCTTTACAATTCCCCATACATTTTCTCTCGCAGTCAGTATCCTTATCTGACTCTATTGAGACCCTTTGTCTTTTTCTCCAGTTACTGTACTGGCTTGTCAGAATACTGCTCTGACTTTCTCTAGGCCCAGTCAGATTCCGTCTGACCCACTCTCTAGAACTCTTACTCAAGAACATCCCCTGAACTCAAGCCTTCCCTCAACTGTCTTAAAATTCCCTTAAAACTCTCTTAACAGTTCCTCACTCCTCCCTTTTGTATCTACTACTTCCCTGGCAGCCCCTCCCTCACAATCAGCCCAAACTGTGATTACTTGTCAGGAAACCAAGTCTACCCAGGGATTCTATCCCAGATACATTTATGTTTTTTAGAGCAGACCTGCACAACTTAGTAGTAAGTAGGGGCCAAGTAGAGCATCCTTGAAGTCTTTGAAGGCCACCTGAAATCCTTTGGTTGGCAGCAAGTGGCCCACAGACCACAAGTTCTGCAGGCCTGATTTAGAGTATTTATACCCTGTTCTTCAATCACAAAGGCTTTCAGAGGAGTTTACAAATTGTTAATTTTGACAGTTCTCGGCCTTCAGGCTTACAGTCTAAAAAGACATGACACAAAAGGAGAAGGGAATGGCAGTCCGGAAGAGGATGAAATCCAACAGATACTTGTGGTTCTTCTCACTCTCCAAGGCAAGGGTGGTAGCAGTTCAGATCGTATTCCTCTGGGGCTGCAGTACCTGCTTGCAAACCTAAGAGAAAATTTGGATAAAATAATAGTTAGTTCTGATTTTTCTGTACAACAGTTATATTTTATTCTCACTCTCATAAAATATGAAGGACAGGGAAACAGTCATTTTGCTCCCAAAAGATTAAATGGAACAGTCTTGGCATTCTGTTTTGTTATTATTCAAAGACATAGTCATGCTAGTCTGGAAAATCAGTATGCAAACAGATCTTGTAGCATCTTTGAGACTGACGGGAAGGAAGAAATTGTTAGCATTGTTGATTTGAACTATTTTGTAATGCATATTTAGCTTATCAAAATTTTGTAATTTCTGTTTCTACCTTACAGTACTCTGTCAGCACTGCTATTTTTTCTCTTGAGTCATAAAGTTTTTTTTTTATGGGTTATTTTATTTCAGGAAAGAATTTGCAAAAATAATTCTGGATGTTGGTGGTAAGACAAACCTCTTTGATAAAATTTAGGCATAAGGGGGAAAAACCCACTCTTGTATAGGACAGTAGCTGCGAATTTTACCCCTACCTCTCTCTCCACTGTAATCTAGCAATATTTTGGAAAAAGTTTTGCAGAGCTGGGTTTTTGAGTGTGTCTGAGATGCATGCTTGTTGTCTGGATATTACTGAATTTTGAAAAATGGCTGTGTGCACACGCACACACACACATTTCAGGCTCACCATGCCACAAAGGGCTTGTTGTATGTCTTCAAATCATTTCTGACTTATGGTGACCCTAAGGCAAACCCGTCATGGGGTTTTCTTGGCAGGATTTGTTCAGAGGCAGTTTGCCATTGCCATCCCCTGAGGCTGAGAGCATGTGACTTGTCCAAGGTCACCCAGTGGGTTTCCATGGGAATTGAACCCTGGTCTCCAGAGCTGTAGTGAATCACTCCAACCTCTCCGCCACACAAGGGCTATATCTTCCTCTAAAAAACAAAACAAAAAACTGGAAAGGGCATTTCAAGGCAATCAGTTCTGGCTTTTGGAAAATGCTGTTTTGCCCTCCCACCAGAAGTCCCTCCCCTCATCTTAAAATGAAGAATCAAGCCTTCAGTGTTTATGGCAATGTGATTTTTCCCATTTTGGGACTAAAATCAATTTTTATGCCAGTTGCCATGGCAAGCTGTGTGTAGCCTTAACATTCCTCAGGTCCTAGTCCTGCTCTAGTGAATGGAGAATGTTTCCTCTCATGCAAGATGAAGCTATTCATATTTAAACTTGTATAGATTTTTGGTATGTACAAGGGAATGGTTAAATTTTAGAGCAAGCTACACCATAATACGAATCAGCTGATAAAGAATATTTTCATAGCTTAAAGATGTTGGCTATATGACTTTGGGAAGTTGAAATGACTCTTTGGAATTGCTGTCAACAAATAAATGTTTGGTGGATCTTTCTGAATGATGACCATATTTTCGGCCTCTTGTTCTTTTGAAGGATGAAATCGGCCTTCTGGTAGTGAGAGTGTTTAGTGCTATAAAGTGCTTACTACTATAGCATTAATAAGGAATTGGATATACTAGGTGCAACTAATTTTCATGACTTTTAAGAAGCTGATAATGACAACATTTGTTGGGTTGTGACCAAAGAGTTTTACGTAAGGAAGAAAGGAGGGACACATGACATTCATGTAAAGTGTTCTTAAACAAAATTTCAAAAGTGGTAAACCATATTAATCTGCTTCAGGAAATACAGGTACCCATTTTAATTGATGCCTCATGAAGTGGACTATGGTCCATGAAAATTTGTCCCAAATAAAACCTGATAGCCTCAAAGTCTCTGAATATTGTCTAGTGGGATCTGGGGGAGTCCAGAGAAAGTAGGGTAGCTCTTTATTTAAACTTATGGTGCTGGGAAGCAAATACATTTCTTATTGCTTGGAAAAGACTCTTTGAGTATTAGAATGGGCACTGAACACTAATATTTTGAAAATCTCTCTTCTCTGTCCTGGAGACTATGACATCCAGGCTTCTCTTTTGGAGGCCATCTTCAGGGTGATGTTGACTAAGCGGAGAGATGACCTCGTTGTCAATTGGTTCGAAGACCAACACATTGCAAAGGCTTTTAAAGAAATAAGATGCAAAGACTTTGAGACGGTAAAGACTTTGTTTCTTTTTGTACAATGTCAGGGAAGAAGGGCTAAGAATCAAATAGTGCTGGTTGACTTTAAAGCACATCTTCATTGAACAGGTGTTCTGAGTTTGTGTTGATTTGTAAAACTAAGCAGAGGCTCAGTTTATGTTTAGCAATATATATTTCCATGGATGATGTTAGGCAGAAGTGTGGTTTTATTTTTTAAAACAGTACAGGAGCACTTTTGAAAGAGCACATTCTATTTTTCTCTCTCCTTTGAAGGACAGCCGGAAATTTCTTAATGAACTGAATGAAAGACTTGGGGATAAAAGGAGGTAAGGCCTTGCCATGAAGCTACTCCATCCAAGTTTTTTCCCAGGCTTTTGCAGGTTTTGTCTCACCTTGATCACAGATGGCCTTTCACTGACTGGACAGAAAGTTTGTCTTACTTCCCCACTTTTGTGTTCTTTTTCAGGAACAATAATAACAGCAATAATAATAGCAACTACTGCTACTGAAGAAAGGCTTTTTCCCCCCTCTGGGAAGTATACAGGCATTGCCATATAGGACCATAGTGTACCAACCAGGGGGATAAGTCTGCTAAACCTGAATATCATGTAACAACAGAAGTGTGTGTGTGTGTGTGTTTGTGTCTTCAAGACACCTGTCAATTTATGGGGTTTACAGGGTTTTCTTAGGCAAGAAATATTAAGAAATGGCTTTGCTGGTTACTTCCTCTGAAATAATATCCTACAGTTCCTTTCTGTATTGGGCATCTCAATAATGACACTTGTCAGTTAGTAATAGGTTGGTTTTTTTAAAAAAATTAATTTGAGGGATGTTCAACTTAACTATATTTTCAGCTGACATAACTTTAAATGATTTGCAAATAAATTGATATCACAGATATAAAATGAATTATTTTTAAGTTCAAATAACTTAACGTACACTCGAGTGTTCCCTTTGATAAGTATCTAAATATCTAAAATGAGCACTATCTTGTGAGTGAAGTAGTAAGTGGCTTGCTTATTCAAAAGGAGTAATGGAATTGTCCCTTGCATTGTCCAAATAATTGATTTTATATGATTTTTGTGACATTAAAGCATGTTTGATGATAGTATAATCAGTCATTGCTGTGTAGCTCTCTCCAGATGTTGTTGTTGTGCTGGAAGCTGGGACTCATATAAAAATGTCCACTTTCTGTGCTGGTGTTGCAGAGTCTGGAAAAGTTACCTTCTTGGACTAGAACTTTGAAGCAGTCCAAATACCTTTTTCAGGTTCTGTGCCTCACTGGAGTGCCTGTGTAGGAAGGAACCATATTGGCAACCTGTCACTTGTCTCACAGCTTATGCTATAACCTTAGCGGCATGGAAAAGAAGTTACCTTTCTTAATGAAGTGTGAATTGTTGATGGGGCATGGAATGAGATGCGGGCTTGCCTTATTTTCCATGATTGGTTATGTTTACATGAACTGGTGCTGACCTTACTGAAAATTCCTCAGATAGACATTTCTCACGTTCAATCTTGCTTTATGTCACAGTGGTGTCTGCAGTATATTAATTAGCCTCTCAGGTCATGAGGGAACAATATGTCCTGCAAGATGTGCAAAGAAAGTTAGTGGCCTCATCTTTGTATGTGTAGTGGCAGTTCTCACACATTTGCACTTGTCCATTCTCATGGTTGCTTCGCTCTTGATATTGTCAGGAAAGTACAGGTCATAATTTTTACCAGTGTGATGGACCTCAATCAAACAGGAATATTGCTAAAGTTGATCTCCTAGCCTCTTTGCATGGGTGGACATCTGGGGAAGTACTCAGAATTTTCCATCCTCAGCTGCCTCTCTGTATGCGATCTTGTTCTGGGGATGAGTGTATCCTACCTAGGACAGTACTGGGAGCATGGCTTAGCCAAGTAGCTGTAATTGCTATGCAGACATGGATCCACTTCACTAGTGGGATGGTCTTGCAGAAATCTCTGTATGTATATTTTTTTCTGGAGGAAAAGCCCATGATGGAATAATCTTCTTTTGCAGGGTCTGTTCAATTCCATGCAAAGCTGCTCATGCTGATACAAATGAGGTAATTTTATATGTAAATGGTGACACTGTAAAGATGAATGCTAGTATGTCTTACACATACTTCTTCTCACTAGTCTGGACACAGTGGAAAGGGGGAAAGCATTTATTAGGAGATACTCTCCAGTTAAATGGAGAGACGTGGAAGGAGAAATGTTGAATATATGAACTGAGGACACTTTGCAAAGAGAGGGGTGGCCAGTGCTTTGTGCCATGAAGCTTCTGTATAATGTTTGGTTTGCCTCTTGGATTCCCTAGATCAATAAATAGGACAGGGACAGGCTTTTGCCCTTCTTCCTCCTTCCTCATAAGCAGAAATGTTTGCTGATGGTTCCTTTTTCTTTCTAAGTTACATAAACCACCTGATGACGAACTGAAGGAGTTCTGGATTGACTTCAATTTTGGAACTGAAAGCATTACCTTCTACTTAGAATACCCTGAGGTAAAACAAAGCAAATCTAATCCTGAGGCATCGTTAGGGGGATGCAGGGAGCGCAGACCACACTGGGTGACATCTCAGAGAGGAGTGTCACCTGGTGCACTGGTGGGAAGAAGCTGCCTTCTGGGTCTGGTGGCTCTGGGGGCCTGGAGGGAAAGCAAGTCTTCTCCCTTTCTCACCAAGCCAGCAGTTCCACTAGACCTAAAAAACAAGGAGGAGGGATATTAAAAATGTCAAATATACTAGATACACTACTGAAAGATTCTCAGACTCTTTGCTCTTGACTATACTTAAGTAACAGATGAAAATTGGCTTCATATAAGGTTTTTTTTCCAGGGTGCTCTTTGGGAGCCAATGCGATTGCCAAAGGAAGATGTTAGTAGCTTCTGCTTGCAAGGTAAGAATACATGGAAAACTTACTTTCACGAGACTTGTCTGTGCTCAAACTGATCTTATGTCAATCAAGAGTGGCATCTGTTGAAAATACCAACAGTTATCATGAAACAGATATATGATGTGCTAAGACATAATACTCTTTCACTTAATTCTAAATCTGTCATCCTCTAATTCAGCAGAATGGGGGGGGGGGATTCACAAAAGAAAAAAGTACTTCTTTTCATAGCAGTTAGGTAAACTAGGGAGTTTGCTTCTAAAAGATGTAGTGATGGCTGCCAACTTGGTTGGGTTTTAGAAGGGACTGGACAAATTCATGGAAGATATGGCTACTGACGGCTATTGGTTGTAATGCAGACTGTAATGCAGGGATGTGTAAAGAATGGGCCATTGGCTGCATGCCATTCTTAGGTCCCCAAAGACCCCCAGGTTGTTTTTTAAAAAAATTATGCCAGTGTTCATGTCTTTTCTTCTTCTTCTGAAAACCAGCCAAATTACCAGATTATTTCACTTACTCACCTCAAAATCTTGAGGACCTCCCAACCCAGAGGCAAAAAATTGTTGAGAATGTCAGCTGGGAGTGATGTGACATTTCTTTCCGCATGCCAAAATGCATTAGTGCAGCCAGGGGGAGATGGGAGTGGAAGAATGTCCCCCTCCACAGTTGCCAACCTTTGCTGTAATTAGTACCATGGTGCTCTCTTCAGCCTGTACCATTATTGTAGTTACCTAATATTAGTCTTCTGGCCCACTCAATGGATGTGGTTCTCTTCTCTCAGCCCCTTAAAAGCCAGAGAACTGATGAAGGCATCATCATGCTTATTGCCTGACTGGAAAGGACCCTAGAGAACTGTTGTTTCCACAGAAGAAGGGTTAGGAATATTGGCATTGCCTTTAGCATCCTCCAGTCTTCTGTGGGAAAGGAGAGGGGAGGGAAGAAAAGGGCCAATCATGCCATTAAGAAGAATGAGACAGCTGCTTCAGGAGACAGGTATTGGAGGCAGAGGTGGCAGCAGTCCCTCTTCTAAACAGTCCCATTGCCCTCCTTTACAGTAGAGGATATTGTCCAATCATCTATGGTGAAGTTAGTAAATTTCATCTGCCAGTCCAGCCCAGCTCCATATATGAGTTAGGGACCAACTTGCCCTATATCATAGGCAACTGAATTCATTGGCATATGTAGAGTGTTGCTAATGTTTTTACAAGAAGGTAACCAATATTGGGAATGTCTCAAAAAACATATGCCTTCTTTTTTCTTCATAAAGAGGAAGGAGGAGAAAAGATTCTTGAAATGCAAATGAAGAGCCCTACTACAATCAACAAAAAAGAAGTAACAAAGATAAAAATTCACTTTGATAGCCAGTTCGACATTTTGACACCACTCTTAAAAATAATGGGAAATGATAAAATGATGGCAAGTATTCTCCCCCCCTTTGTTCTCTAAGCCTCATTTGGAAGTTTTCTATGAATACTGGGCTTTTTTTAGTATTATTACAAATCCCTCTCAAAATATTTATACTGTACTTCTTTTAGTGGTTGTTGGATTATGATGTTCAAATAATCTGTTTTTACTAATGCTTGTAAAATAGTAATCACTTTTTCAGTATTTTTAATGTGCCTGTATTTGCTTGTTACTGTTAGCTGTATAAAACGTTTTTGTAAAAATAATTTGCTTTAATTACAAAATGAAACAAAACAAATGTTCTTTTTGCAACTTCAGTGAGTTTTTTCCAGTTTTTTTTCCTTTTAACCTTTCCAGATTGTTGGCACCAATAATACTCTTTTTGGAAAAAATAATTAAAACTAGAAAATCATTTTTTTTATTTTTTCCTTATCCCATCCATAAAGTCAGGTCTAACCAAATTTGTTATAAAAAGTGGTCTGTGAGCTCCCCCATAAGTCTCCAGCTGTGGCAAACCTTTTAGTTCAGCTTAATGTTTATATTTGAGAGGATAGTTGGTGTATCTTAGAATTTGTTGGTAGGGCCCAAAGTTTCAGTATACGTCTGCTTCTGAAAGCTGGCCCCACCACAGTCTGCTCAGAAAGCCATAGGCATAAATGGATAGTGGTCATGTGTCCTTCCATATTTTAATTGGGACTACAGGCAGGGACGTAGCCAGGATTTTGAGAAGGGTGGGGTCCAGATTAAGCGCCTCCATTATAATGGGGCTTGGGTGTGGCGGTGCAGCAGCACACACCATTCATTTTATCTAATGGAAGGGGGGGTCCGGACCCCAAGAACCCCCCCCCCCGGCTACGTCCCTGCTACAGGATGAAACTCACAGCATTCCTTGTAAGACTTATGAGAGCTGCAGTCTAAGAAAATCTAAACAGCCACATGATTCCCGCTTCTAGCCTAAATATTACTTTCTAGTCCTAACTAGAAGAGACCTGCTGACTCTCAAGCCAGCACTTACATGAATCCTGTTGACTCAATAGGTCTATTCTGGGTGGGACTAGTATTTAGTGTTAGCCAGAATAGGCACAACTGATTTTGTCTAAATGACAGCCAGTGTAACGTAGTGTCCTTGGGCAAGTCACACTCTCAGCCATAGAAGAAGGCAATGGCAAACCACCTCTGAATAAATCTTGCCAAGAAGATCTTATGATAGGGTTGCCATAATTTGGATTGTGCCTGAATTCACATAGCAACAAATGTGAGCATGCTGCTGCCAGGTACAGTAGCTTTGTAGGTGTTCCTCTGTAAACTTATTTTGGTGAAAGAGGAGGGTAAAAGTCTTCCAGAGAAATAAGTGACCTCATTAGTTCACATCTCTCTGTACCTGGGAGTTCAGGATGGCCCTCGAAAAACATTCTGCATTACAGACTGAAGTTAACTTTTTGGTCTACAGCTGCCCGAATTCCCCATATAGCATTGTTACTGGTTATGCTAGCTGGAGAGGTCTGGGCACTGTTGGCCAAAAAAAGAGAGACACTCCCCCCCCCCCCCAGCTCTATTCTAGGGATGTGCATAGCCTGGCAGAGCTGTTCTGGTTTGAAATGGTCTCTTCCAAGGAAACTGATTTTCTTGATTCCTTCTTGGTGGTCTTTAAGTATCTAGATGGTAATGGTACAGACCTATAGTGGATGGGCCTTTAGTGTGATTCACTAGAACTGTTTTTACATTCCCTTCTACTGCTGGAACTGACTAGCTAGGTCTGGGAGAAAAAAAAGGCATCAGAGCTGTGCTAGGTTACACAATTCTTTTGTGATGGTAGTGACTCAGTTTTGGTACAACTACTGTAAATACAAGCTTATATAAAACACCTGTATCTATCATAATTAACATCAGACTGTTTTAGACTAGTTAAATATTTTCATGTCCTCTCTATTAGTACAAGGCAGCAGCAATTCTTCCCCAGCAATATATGTAAAGATGATTTAGATTTATGAAATGCTCAAGCAAAGTTTGTTCAGGTGGTCTAGACTAGTGTGTATTTATGCATTCTTAGCTTTTTGGACACCTTGTTAGGACTTTGCAGACTTCTGCTGATCATTCTATTAAAGATTGATTTTCTTGAATTAAACTCTGTCTTTCAATTAATTTAACTTGATAGGTAATAATGGACAAAGATGATAATCATGAAAGTGAGGATCAGCCACAGCATAATCCAACAGGTGAGCATCTTTTGAACATGGAGATATTTTTCCTGTTAGAGCCATAAAATGTCACCTTCTTGAACTATTGGTTACCAGAATTCTCCTTTCCATGTTTCTGTACATTGATTGCCCCTGCCAAATTGGGACAATTGGAGAGTTTGCACCCTAGGTGTCCATGCCCCCATCCCCAAAAACAGGGGGTTAAAAAGTATTATTTTTTTCACCTGAAACAATTCTTTTCCCCCAGCCCCTAGGTGACACTAGTGGTCTTTTTGCTGTACTTGGATGTCTCTTTGACCATCCTAAAAAAAAGTTTAGGTCTGATACATTTGGAGATGGTGTATAAAGTGCACACGAATGTAGTGGTCCATAACATTGCATTGGCCACTGTATTTGGAGAGATATTATTCACCATTTTGGGGATGATTTTTTTTAATCCCAAACTTTGGAAGGCACATAATCTGACAACAGTACCTCATGGGGTCCAAGGTGGTCTTTCAACCCCTGGTAGCTGCCCACTTTGTACTAAATAAAAATATTGAATGTGGTCTCCTATAAACTAGTCTCTCAGCAATTTATGTGCACATTCTCAGCCATATCTTTGCTGTATTCTGCATATACATATTCCCACATGGCAAAGAGCAACTTCTTGAAAATCTATCCTATGCTCTTCCTCTCATGTTTACTTCATTTCACAGATCTGAAGTGTTTCTTCCTTGTACCTCTCTGGCTATGCTTCTAGAGATGCTGTTGTGTGGAGTCATCACTTGTCAGCTCTTGTGTTCAGGACTAGTGGTTAAAGAGATCAGCAAGGCAAGGCTGTCCTGTGTTGTGTGGTCCCTTCATATCTCTGGTTCAAAACAACTGGCATTCCAGAACATTCCTTTCTAGTGTTTGGTTTCCCTGCCTTCACAGGGGAAATTAAACTGTAACATGAGATTTGAGGTGTTTGGGTGAGTTATGTTAGTGCCATGCTTCATTTATCCTCTTTCTTTTATGTATGTGAGCTGTGATGGTCTGTTTAATACAAAGGCTGTGCTAATGTTTTTGATGACAAACAGTCAATGTCCCATCTCTCGTTTTATCAATGCCATTCATGGCTCAAAATGAACCATGACAAAGGTGTGACAGTAGTTGGTGATTGTGTGTTTGTCACATTTTTTGTATGATTCAAGGAAATAATTCAAAATCTTCCAAAAACATGTTTTTCCCCCTTGCTAATGTCAAATTCTAGAGTTGGAATGTGTCATGAAGGTCTTCTAATCCAAAATGCAGCAGCAACGGCATCTCTGACAGATAGTCATCCAGCTGCTGCTTAAACACTGCTAATGAAGTATGTGTGGTGTTAAGTGAGATATTTTCCCAGCTCCTGAGGTAGTCTGTCCTACAATTGAACTTTTGCTTAACCTAAGTTTCCTTCCTTCTCATTCCCACCTTCTACTTGCTCTCGGCATGTTTTCTGGGGCAACAGATGACAGGTCTGCTCCATATTCACCATGTAAGATGGCGAAGATTACAGCACTTCAGATGTTTGAAGACTACTTCAGTCATCTCCAGGCTAAACATGGTCATCTCTTTCAGCTCTTTCTTATCATGCCATATGGCTTCCAGACCCACCATCTTTGTTGCTCTCATCTGGATGTGCCCTGGATATAGAACAGTGGGTTTTAAAATATTCTGCTTGCTGGAAACCTTTCCCATACCAGCTCTATTTTCTGGGAATTCAAAGATTCATAGTGCTGGAAGGTGTGTCATGGATCGCCTAATTCAGCCACCTGTCATGCAGAAGTACACAGCTAAAGTGCTCCTCATTTTGAACAATGGCTATTTGTTACATTAAACAGTGCAGTGGGGCCCTGCAAACTATTTAAAAGGTGAATTTATGGTCTTGAATGCTTGGAAGAGGTAATTCAGCATTCTCTTTTAGTCCAGATAAATTAGTCCAGGGAGCCTGGAGGAACCGAGTCAAAGAGAGACAGAGAGGGGTGGTGGTGGTGGTCAGATCTCTTGGATCTCACAGTAACTGTTTGTAAAGTGAAAATATATCCCAACTTCCCTTTGTGGTTGGACCATTCCAAATGGTATTTTATTAATAAACAGTTTGTTCTTTCTCAGCTTGCTTTTAAGAATTCCCAAAAGACCCTCACAGGTGGGCCTCCTTGAAAAACCACTGCTCTAAAAGTTCTATGTATATAATTCCCCCCCCCAATTGTTTTACAGTAGTGAACAGCCATCTGGAAAGAACAGAAGACATTGTGGGTACAGATTCTTTATCAGATATTCTGAAATCACAACCAAGTGATCAATCTCAAACAACAGTAAGTATATTTAGGGCCTGAGTGATATTTAGGGCCTGAGTGAAAGTCTGCACTGTTGCCCAACACTTCAGTCTTTGTTCTTTTGTTAACTATGAATGACAGTAGGCAAGTAATACCCCCAGACCTTCCTTCATCAACAAATGAAAGGAGGATAACTACTGTATGTCTGTCAGCTAGGCAGTCAGTATGACAGGCAGATAAGTAAAAGGTTTATTGTTGTTGTGTGCCTTCAAATTGTTTCTGAGTTATGACATCACTAAAGTGAACCTATCATGGAATTTTCCTGGCAATATTTGTTCAGAGGGGGGTTGCATTTACCTTCATCTGAGGCTGAGAGAATGGCCTGGTACAGACTGGTACAAAGTGCCGGCCTTTGACCAATTTTAGGGCTCAGGAGAGCAGAGCATCCACACGCTCCCAAGCCCTACTGCATTGTCCGAGCACAATCTTGGCTCGCCCCTGTCCAGACAGGGTCTGCCATGATGACGTACACATGGTGCATCATCCAAATGGTATGGTGCCGCTCGGATGTCATCGTGCCAGGAGCAGGTTCTTTTTATGCCTCCCAGAGGATGCGCTGTTTAGTTAGTGCGGCCTCCGTATGGGGCAAAAACGGACAGCTGCAGGCTGCCATTTTGGAGCAGTCTGTACAGCCCCAATATAATAATAATAATAATAATAATAATAATGTTTATTTATATACCGCTTTTCCAAATTAGATCAAAGCGGTGTACAACAGGAAGTACAATACAAAGTAAAAAACAACAACAACATAACAGGCCTCTCTCCCCCTCAAGATGGTGGTCGGAAGGAGGGCTTTTCCTTCTTTCAGGCAGGCAGTTGGAGCTTGCCTGCCTCTCTCCCCCCAAGATGGTGGCTGAAGGGGAGGGCTTTTCTTCGTACAGGCAGGCAGTTGGAGCTTGCCTGCTTCTCTCTCCCCAGATATGACTTGCCCAAGATCACTCGGGTGATTTCCATTGCCAAATGGGGATTTGAATCCTAGTTTCCATAGTTGTAGTCCAACACACAAACCACTACACCACACTGCTGTAAGTAAAACGTAGCAATGCAGAAAAGAACAAAGAAAGACTTGGGTGTGAGGGAGGGAGACTAGGTTAGACCTAAATGGTGAGATATTGTACTTGTCAGAATGTTTGAAGAGGTACTATGGAGGATTCCTTCCACTGCTGCACTGCAGAACTTGTTTGAGCAGGCAGCAAACAGGCACTACATAGAACAGTAACTTGAGTTGTGTTGAAAAACTGGAGGATGACTGTCTATATTCCAACACCTCAGTGGGCCTGAATGCCACTGGTTCTGCCTAACCTAGTTTGTTACTTTCAGTGGGCGTTGTTGAGTTGCTAGCAATGAAGAAGATTCTTTAGTCAAGTCAATTCAGCTTCTGTGTATGGAATGGGAGTCTCATCCTTTGCCCCAAGCAGCACCATTTCATAAGCCAGTCCTGTGTATACAGAACCTCCTAATCAGATGCCTGTAGGCAGTTCTTATTTAGCCACAAATAGGCAAGTACTGGTTTATGACAGTTTCCAATTGAAGCCAAGAAAAACAATTTTTCATTACGGGTGTTAGGAGGTATATTCCTCCTAATAGAGTCTCAAAAATGCAATGTGTGATCATGACTGTCATGTGTGTACATTCTCCCCCCAACCTTATTTATCCCTTTCTCCAGCAGAAAACAAGTGTTGTAGATGCCATGGCAGCTAGAGAGAACCAACAGGCTGCAGAAGAACATGCCAGTCAAGGTCAGGGGGTGGGTGGGTGGGCTGTTGCTGAATCCTCTTTTTATGCCTGATTGTCAGTACGTTGTACTTTTTAAAAAAGTTGGGACTTGCAGCAGAGCAAATGGGTTTAGTCTTCGCTAGCCTTTAATGTTTATAAATTCTCTGCTTATTTAAATTTGGAAATATGTATCCCTCTCTTCTCTCTCTCTCTCTCTCTCTTTCTTCCTCCTTCCCCCTTTTTTACTTAAAAGCTTCCAGTAGTGCAACTGCAGCTTCTCCAATAAATGCACCAAATGCTCCCTTGCTGAATGCAAGTGCATTGAAAGCCTTTCCAGTGAAACAAAAGGATAAGACTGTGTAAGTGCTTTGGTTTTACAAATTGTCCTAAAAGATGGTTGTAATGTGAAAAACAAAACAAAACAGAGGCTTAAGAGCCATTTCATAAGCTATAAAAATAGCCTAATTTTACTTGCTGACTATGTGCACAATGGCCAGGTTGCATATTACATCTCACTCCTTTGGCCTAAAAGCACTTTTCATGCAGTGGAAAGAACATTTTTATTCAGAGACTGAGAAGCTGTGTGGCCCTCCAGATGGTGCAGGTCTGGAATTCCCATTAACTCCAGGCACCATGCTCAGTGTTTTGAGTAATGGGAGTTGAAGTCCAACAGTTCATGCAGGGTACTAGGCTCTCCATCCATTTTTTAGATTATCAGTATCTGGTGTATTTCCCAGTGCCATGGAAGCTATGCATACGGAGTATGTGTAGCATCATATGTGTTGTAAATTATTGAAACAAGGCACTAGGTAAGGAACACTTATGTGTTTCCGTTATGTATGGTATGATTCTACAGGGAAGAGCTATGCAGAGGCAAGGACCTTTCAAGCTGCTGAGAAACATTTTGGTTAGGAAGAGCATTCAGTGGTGATCCTTTGATCCCTATGTCTTGCAAGTTTACCAGTTACACAGAAGCTGTCAAAATGTTTTCTCTATGTTGGCTCTTGCAACCGGTGCTTATACCTGGATTTGAATTACTTCTTCAATTGTGAAAAGCACTTGGGTCAATTTGAGCCAGCCAGTCTCTCTCAGGTTAAAAAAATATCACAGGGGCTGCTACAAGGGCAATGAGATCATACCTGTGCAAAGCATCCTGACCACACAATATTAGTTTGTGCTGGTTGTGTTCATTTCAAGGATTGTGCAGAAGAGCTTGATCTGTGTCCCATGTATGTATGGTGGAAGTGAGTGTGGTTGCTTTTTGGAGTATCTCCTTTGTGCTCCAACATGTCTGGTTTTAAAATATCTCCATTTTCCATGACCTTTTTAAGCACAGAGGTCAAAGTTGAGTGTTCTGAGAAAAGGTGACTTTGGCAGAATGAGGAAAACAAATATGAATACAGGTCATATAAAGTTGTTTCATTTAGGTTGTTGTCAAACCTAAATCACCTAAATCTCTCACTGTTTTGGAAGAGGAGCACTTTGAAAAACTGCAATCCAGACTAGCTTCAGTTTTTCTAATGAGTGATTGGATTTCATGATTGGCTTAGTCATGTTATCATTTTCTCAAATTATATTGGCTGGGATAATTCATTTAATTCTGCTTGTAATAAAATTTGTTTGGAAGATATTTAGCATGTGGATTTAACATGTGGCTAGTAAGTAAAAGGTAAAGGTAGTCCTTTGACATGAATGTCTAGTCGTAACTAAGCCAAAGTCTAGTCTCCGTTACTAAGCCAAAGAGCCAGCATTGTCTGAAGATGACTCCATGGTCATGTGGTCATCTTGACTGCACCGAATGCTTTTACCTTCCCACTGAAGTGGTACCTATTTATCTACTTGCATTTACATGCTTTCAAACTGCTAGGTTTGAAGCAGAAGCTGGGACTAATGGCAGGCACTCACACCATCCTGCAGCATTTGGGCTTTGAACTGCCAACCTTCCAATCATCATAATTGACGTCTTAACCACTAAACCACCACATCCCTAGTGGATAGTAGTTCTATCAAAAAAAGACACAAACTATAAATATGCTTGCAGATAGAGTTGCCTGTATCATTTCTGACAAATACATAAATGTACAGTGGTACCCCGGGTTACGAAAATAATTCGTTACGCCGCCGCGTTCGTAACCCGAAATGCTTCGTAAGCCGAAAAAGCCATAGGCGCTAATGGGGAAAAGCCGCGATTTCGTGCGAAATAGCGCCGAAAAGCACCAAAAAAAATTTCGTAACCCGAAAAAACCTTCGTAACCCGGAACAGTTTTTTCCTATTGATTTTTTTCGTAACCCGGAAATTTCGTAAGGCGGCGCATTCGTATCCCGGGGTACCACTGTATTTGGAAAATCCAATTCAATCTAATGTGATCTTGCAGAATTGACACATAATGGATTTCACCACTTTGAAGTTGGTTGTAGAATTACAGGCACTCAAGATTTATTCTTATTCCATTTCTTCTTTTTGCTACTTTTAGTGAGCCAAGTGTAGAAGGAGAGCCTGTCATCCAGTTTGGAGAAGCAGTCCCTTTAAAGGTATGATGAAACATATATCCAGTTGCAGCAATCTCCCTCTTCAGATGTGTTGGACTACAACTCCTGTCATCCCAGCTGCGAGAACATTTCATAGCATTGTTGATTTAATGGTGATAACTTCTCCTTCAAAAATCATTTTTGTCCCCACCCCCGAATTTGGAGACAAGGCTTTATATCCCCATTCTGCCATAGAGATTTGCTAGGTGACTTTGAGCTTTTGCCCCCTACTTAGATCTTGTGCGATCTTGTGCAAGGATTTGTTGTTTCCTACTTTCTCTGTATGAGTGGTGGTATAGGTGGCAGCTACAAAGAAAAGATGTTATCAGTGGACATCTCATCCCGCAATATCTAGGGCTGACCCAAGAGAAAAGCTATGTTTTGGTTCTAGGTTATCAACTGGGGCTTATATTTGGTTGAAGGTTTTCAGTTGTTTCAGGCTGGCCCAAAACTCTTTGCATCAAAACTGACTGATAATGTGTTTTCTTTTCAGGAAGATAAATTAGAGAAGACAAACAGAGCAAGAAGTCCAAGCAAACAAATCTCAGATGTTAAGTAAGATTTGCTTTTTTTAAAAAAGAGATGGTGTAAATATCTAATGCTACAAGTACTCTCAAATCACTCCCTAGCATAGTAGATACAAAGGAAAAATGCCATTTAATCCTTTAGGGATGTATGGCCATATAAATATGTATATGTCTGAATGTTCATTGTCAGTAGTGGTTCAGAAAAAAGTATAAGTTGGCCAAAGTCATAATTCTGTTTTGTGGATGTGTACATGTGTGAACACCCACTCCCTTTTTTTTGTGGCGGTATTTGAGAATCTTGATTTTATAAGATGGAACAATGTATGTAGGAAGCTATACTCTCTGTTCATATAACTTTTAAGCACCAGTTGATGTTACCTTTTGGATGTGACATAGGTGCTGGGATAGCCTATCCAATTTATTAATAAAATGCATAGTGAAAAAAACTATTTACCATTTGAGAGAAATGCACTGAAGTCTGCTATGCCTTCACATAATAAAGGCTGATCATATGATGCCATGGATACATTAAAATATAGCACAAGAATTTTGGCAGAGATGGCCACCAAGTAGAAGGAGGAGTTCTACTTAAAATGTCAGTCAGGAATCCTAACAAGAAAGGTCATAAGTGAGTGATATTTCTCACACATTTACTGGCAAAGATCCCATGTTCAATCCTCAACATCTTCAATTGGAAGAATCACATAGCAGGTGATATTGAAGTCAATTTGTGTGAAAACCAGGAAAGCCACTTCTGGTCAGTGAGAGCAGTATTAAAATAGCTGTATCAATGACCTTATATAACAGTTTATGAATCAGGCAAAAAGTTAAAAAGCTGAAATAGTCATTTTTCTGGAAAGCTGCCTTTATAGCTTTGTGGAGTCTGCATCTTTGGATTTCATATAGTTAACTAGCTATAAAAATATGTCTTCCTTTGATATTTTTATGAGACTTACAAAGTTCAGTTGTCTATTTCAGGAAAGATCCATATGAATTTGAAAACTCTTCTGACCCTATGGTGCAAAAGATGGTAAGAAACATCATTAGAAAACACTTTCAAAGGACTATTTCTTATAAACAAATTTTATCAGATATTTATCAGCCCCCAAATGGGTTTGCAAGTCAAGTTAATTACATCTGTCTTTACAGCGCCTCCCACTTCTCAGTCATCTCGAATTTGGTTAAAAGAAGACAGTGTAAAACTTTGGTGGCATAAATAGATATGTTCTTAATAATACATAGAATAAAAGTTCATCATTAAGATTTTCACTGCAGTATTACAGGAGACTCACAGATTGCTGCAGAACCCATGGAAGTATTTTGTGCAGCTCTCCCTATGACCCCTATCACTTCCCAACTGGCCAAGAACTGGACAACTGGGCCTTTTGGAGGGCTCTTGGGGGTGCAATTGTCTATTTAAGTGTAATATATGCTCTCAAGTGGCATTTAACAAAACTGGACATGGCCTTCTGCCACTTCAAATTTCATAGCAATGGACACAGATACTCCATGTGGGGTGCTGCTTATGTGGAAAGCAGGGCAAGGAAAAATTCCAGAGCTTTGGCAGATGCCCCCAAATGGGTTTGCAAGTCAAGTTTTCTTCATAATTTCAAACACTTTTTCAACTTTGCAAAGGAAGATTCAGTACCCTTGTTTCCAATAATGTTAACTTAATTTTTTGCAAGGAACTTAACAATGAGTTTTTAATCTAGGCTATTTTGATAACAATGTCCTTGGCATTGTGGAAGGAAAGTCCACAGAGGTACCTCCTCTAAGATTTACTTATAAGGAAATAAATGGGAGACATGATTTAATAGTTACATTTGGAACCTTGCCTTTTCTGGCTGAATCATACACAAATAATCAAGCGTTTTGGTCTTTGCATATACTGTCCATCTCTAATTTTACCTGTAAATTGTTGTGCTTCTCCAGTTTTTAAATATCCCATTTGAAATACTCATTTTTAAAATTCAATTTGCTTTCAGATTTCTGAAATGAAGCAAAAAGTATTTTTCCAGAAGTCTACTTTACGCAGGTATAGGTAATTTTATAGTCAAATTATGAAATGCATCCCATTAGCTAGGTGACATGCCAGAAAGAGATAGGGAAAGCTGAAAGAAATGGATAGAGTGAGGAATAAAGGACTTCAGATTATGTGAGTTTTGTAGCAGTTTGAACAGTGAGAGGCTGTCTTGAGATGCTCTCATTTTGGAAAAAACAGTGAAAAGGGGTTCTGGAGTGTAAACTTTTTTTCTTTTGGTTGTATTAAAAATTTTTGTAATCTGCTCAGAACATCTAGACTGGGATTGATGAACAGTATTTACTGATCTGAATGAAGATCAAAACTATTTGAATCTGGCAGGTGGGGAGTGAAATAATTGGTATTAACTCTTGAATTGGCCAGTGTGGCATAGTGGTTTGGGTGTAGCAGTAGGAATTTGGAGACAAGGCTTTATATCCCCATTCTGCCATGGAGAGTTTGCTAGGTGACTTTGAGCAAGTCACACTATCCCAATCTCCAAGGAGAGCTATGGCAAACCTTCTTTGAACAAATCATGCCAAGAAAACCTTTGCCATAGGGTTGCCCTTGGTCAGAAATGACATGAAATCATACAACAGTTCATATTGAGATGGACCATCATATTGTTTTCTTTGGAAAACACTTCCTGAGATTATACAGGATTACCTAAATAGATCTGTTTCATAAAAGTTTCAAAGATGGATCTGAACAGTCCTTAGATACAGTGCACCTGCACCATATGCGGGCGTGCCATATATGGTTTTAACCTTAAGCCACGGGTGATATAATAGTGCACACACATACACTGTGCAGCACGTGGGAGCACTCCCCCATTAAAACAAATGGGATTTGAGCATATGTGTTTTCCCTCCTACACGGGGCGGGGGGATCTGGAACGGATTCCCCCACATATGGGGAGGGTGCACTGTACTACACTGTTTCCACTTTAAAACGTCTTCAGCTGTAGCAAGCATGGTGGACATTTTGTATCTCTAGGTGTTGGACTACAGCTCTTACCATTCCACATCATACTTTGCCAGCAAGAGATTATGGGAATAGTAGTCCAAAAGCATCTGAAGAGCCACACATTGTCCACTTACATATGATGGGAGAACACTTGCTGTGGTTTTGTACCAGATCAGAACTCCAGGGAAAAAAAATTGGTTGGCTAAGCCCTAGAGACAGCCTACTTCCAAATGGTTTACTTCCCTAGTGACATTAGGTAAAGCCAGAACCCAGAGAAAAGCAAACTTTTCTCTCTGGCACATTTTCTATGTGCTTCTTAATAGAAATGAAGCCAAATGAGACAAAAGAACAGAAGTGTATTGCAGATCCCCTGCAAGGTACAGAAAAAGCTCTGCTAATATGACAACATCACACGCAAGATCTCTGCAGAAAGTTGTACATTTAAATGTTTTTTCTAATGATCTATTGCTGTCTCTTTAACCTGTTTCGTTTACTGTACATAGGAGTTTTGAAAAAACAAGATTTGAAAAAACAAGTATGAAAACAAGCAAGTCTGAGAGAAGGCTGGTAATGTACTCACTTTAGTAGTCCTTTAGACTAGGAATGAGGATTTAAAAAATGAATGATTTCAGACATCCTGAAATTTTGTGGTAAATTTGTTCTTCCTGGAGACTTAAACATTTTATCAGCACTACAGTTCAAGTGTCTCTGTTACTCATAAAATACTTCATGAACTCCAGACTCATTCAGAAGCATTGTGTTTTGGCAAGCCCTGCTTCTTAGAAGCATCTGGATTCAGTGCCACTCACATTGTGGATGTAAATTGATCATGTCTGTTTTTAAGAGTGTGAGCAAGTCTGTATGTGCTAATTATTTTAACCACTAAAATCTTGTACACCACCTTGATTTCTCTGCTTCTAAGTAGAAAGGGGACTCATGAATATTTTAGGTAACTTACTTTTCCCTAACATCCAAAATTCACAAAACAACAATACATTTATTGGGCCAACCAAAATGCACAAAGTACATGATGCAAGCTTTGAAAGCTCCACTGGCTACTTCATCAGGCAAAGGTATTACAAATCATACAGGAGAAAGAAAAAATATAATGATGATAAAATCTACATAAAGCCTACATTTTGTCAAGATGTTGCTGTTATTCTGAGTTAACATGGTATGGAGGCATATCCATGCAGGCAGAGGCCATTCCATTTTGTCATGTGGGCTCTGGGAGACAAAGAGCCTTAAAGTCCAGGAAATAAAATTTAAAGTCCATTAGCAACACAAAAAGATGCTTCTCTTTACCTGTTGAGGAAAATAAAATTGTGAAGTAAGAGCTGTTAAGAATGGCTTTTATTGAACTGGCCGTATGTGTTAATGCTAGCTTTGAGAGGCTTCTTGGGTGAATGGGTTGGATGTATCCAGTCCAGGATGGAGCTGACTCTCATCTTCACCTTTTTAAAGTCTGCCAACTACAAGAGTCATCTCTTCTCAGAAAGTAACAAGGAAAGTCCAAGTACCAGCACAAGTGAGAAAAGCTGGATCCTCAACTCTCAGAAAAAAACAGCACCTAAGATAGCTGATTATACTCATAAAAGGCAAAGGGTCAGAAGTATTTTAAAAGGTAAGATTGGTCTATATTCTAAAGTACTGTACACGATTTTAAATTACCCATCTGTTAAGAAATTTGCTACATATATAAGGGATATAGACAGATTTTTTTTTGGTTTGAAAACAAACCAAAGTAAGTTCAGTGGCACTTACTTCCAAATAGGTATGCAATGATTACAGCTACAGCCTACCAGGTTAGATATTCAGGGCCTTCCTTAGATTTTTATCTCAGCCTCTCCTGTGGCTTGGCTTGCTTTGTTACAACTGTCCTATAATAATAAAACAGGAACAATGCAAAATTACATACATGACTTGAAGATATGCTATCTGTTGTTAAAATATATGTCCATGACAACATACTGACTGGTAGTTAATGTGTGGCAGTGGGAGGGAGGCTGGTCTCTTCTTCATTTATGTACAAAACAAAGGCTTGGTGCTGGGATCTAAAAGAAGCAGTTGTGTTAAAAATGAGTAAAATGTGAAGTGTATCTGCCACTACCTGGGCCCATACGTTGTGTGTGTGCGCCTTCAAGTCACCTGTTGACTTATGGCAAACCCATAAATTTCTTAGGGTTTGCTTAGGCAAGGAATATTCAGAGGTGGTTTTGCCAGTTCCTTCTCTGAAATACAGCCTACAGCATGTGGTATCCATTGGCACTCTCCCATCAAGTATTAACCAGGGCAAGATCAGACAGAATTTGGTGGAAATACAGGGTATTTAGTCCCTATCTATACTTTCACTCAAGAATATTAACAGTAGTGCAGCAGACATGAGAGCCAGTGTGGTGCTGAGTGTTGGATTCTTACTCTGGAGACGAGGTTTCAATCCCCTGGAAGTTTGGTATCAAAGTGGCCATTGGAACTTTGCTCACAGCCAAAAATGATCTGAAAAACTCTGAGTCACCTTCCCCAATTGCCTCCTGTATGAAATTTTGACTCTTTGTTTTGAAACTGGCACTGCAACTTGAATAACAACCCAAAAGACTCAGATTTTGCCAGTGTGTTTTGTTTGCCACAGAAGATGGGCTATAGACATTCTCTTTTATTATTATAGATTGTGTGATAACTAAGCTTGAGATTCTGCATTGTGGGAACACACATGCTGAAAGATGCACTTGCGGTAGTAGAATTACAGTCTTATAAGTTAGAGTAAGTGTATTGCATACTAAGCTCTTGTTTCCTACTGCAGCAAAGCAATAAGCTCTGCTTTGATATAACTAGCATTTTAATACCAGTAAATGGTAGCATGCTGATAAATTATTGTTCTTTTTTATTCAAGTCAAAACATTTAATTGAAAGCTTAGTGATCTCAAAAATTAACTTGGAAAATGAAGGTGTCCGGCTATTGAGTATGAGAGCTTTACTCAGTCAGCAGGAAGTGCTTAGGAAATATTACTCTTGTTACTCAAATTAACAAGTTTGTGAAACCATGTCATGTCTGCACTGTGCATAATGGTTATTTTCTGTTTGTCCTTTCCCCCTCTAGTCTTGCCATTGTCTTCTCAAAGTAGTGACAGTGGTCATCATGAAAAAAAGGTAAAGAAATGCTGAACACTGATTTATTTGTTCTGAAGCTGTATGTGGATGCCAGTATGTTGAATTTTCAGAATTCAATTTGATGTACTGTTCTGATATTGTTATTAATTTGACTGTGGCCTGGTTAGCTTTGGGGCTTCACACAGTCAGAAAGCCCCATGTGTCTTCAATTGAAGCATTATTACGATCTGCTTTCCATCACATCATGCCTCATTTTACAGCTTTGCTGTTTGTTTATCTTTTGTGAATTATTCTTGTTATTCGTATTCTTCTTATTATTATTTTTTATATCCCACCTTTCTCCTAGTCAAGGTGACGAACAGCAGATTTAAAACAATACAATTTAAAAAGAGTACAACATTAAAATGTATAAATATACAATTTAAAAAACAATTAAACAGTTTTAAAAATTTTAAAAGTTATGAATTAAAATAGAATGTGTTAAATACAAACCTTAAAATTTAATTAGCACAACATTCCCAACCCTTACCAATTTGCAAAGGCCTGCCAGCACAAGAATGTCTTTATCTGCCACCAGAAGGATAGCAGGGATGGAGTCATCATGCCTTTCTAGGGAGAGATTTCCAAATCTTGAGAGCAGCCATTGAAGAGGCCTTCTCTCTTGTTCCCTTCAAATGAGCCTGAGAGGGTGGTGAGATAGAGAGAAGGGCCTCTTCCAATGATCCCAATACTCTGGTGGGCTCATACAGGGAGATACGGTCTTTCAAATAGCCTGGATCCAAGCCGTAGAGGGCTTTATAGGTCAAAACCAGCACGTTGAATATGCCCATAAATGGACTGGCAGCCAATGGAGCTGTTGCAACAAGGGAATTGTATGCTCCCTGTAGTCAGCTCCAGTTAACAACCTGGCATAGTTGGCACATGAGTTTTAGCTGTGCAAAAACACTTCTGGTCACTGCTGATACCTGAGCTTCCAGGCTCAGCGTTGAATGCAGAGGTACCCCCAAACTACAAATGCTATGCCAACTCCAATGAAGGTAGGATTCTTAAAGGGCAATAAAAAATCTGAACCTTTGAAGAATGGAGACAAATATAGGACTTGTCCTATACTATACTAAAGCAAAATACTAAGCTTTGTTTCATCAGTTCTTATCGTTTTTGTGTGTGTGTTATTTTGAGAATCTGATGAAAGCTGTGGACACCTCCTCTTGAAAATGTGTTTAAACATTGGCATCCTGTTAGGAATTTCTGTGGGTTAATTTACATTTCCTAAGGCTTCAGCCTTGGCTAAGGAAACAAAAATACTGAATATCAAAAAAGTCAAAGCCAAGCCTGTTAGGATCTAGCTTTAAATTAGCAGTGTAGCAAAAATGTGCTGTTTTCTAACTATGCTTTCCAACCAAGACTCCAAAAACAACAAACACACAGTTTGTAGTTTAAAACAAGTTAATCAATGGCTTTAATCTATATTTACATAGAAGCTATATCTTAATCTATCTGGCAATCAGTTCAGGTAAAAGAAATATTTATCTCACCATCTTTCCAAAGAAAGTTGAGAGAGCAGATGGAAACACAACAGCTTTGAAAGAATGTCACTCCCAAAAGGGTAGTTACCTAAATCACATGGTTAGTCTGAATGAGAGAGAGAGAGAGAGAGAGAGAGAGAGAGAGAGGAGAGTTTGTATGCAGGAATTTTTTTATCTATCTAAGGAAGGGGAAAGAAAATGCAAAAATCTACCAACAGTTTATAATGTCATAAACCAACTTATTATGACATGGTTTAGCACCGTAGCATACCACAACAGTCATACCGTGGAATACCAGCTAGAAAAGGGTCACAATTTCCAAAACAGGACCATAAAGCACTGGTACTCTAGAATGGAAGGCAGTGGAAATCCATGATTGCCCTATTCTTGCCTGGAAATACATCTACACATTTTGCCATTCCCTATTATACATTGGGAGCCTCCATTGTTCTTTGCATCAGTTGTGTATTTCTTTCAGGAAAAAAAACCTTTTTTTAAAATGAACATCTCAAAGTGTTGTTTCTTACTCTAAGAATTGGAAAATAGGTACTTAATAGCTGTTATGTGAAGAAGCCTAAGTGTTTGCTTCCTTTGGTCTAAGTATTCATAATTCTCTGGTAAGAAATTACAATGTCCTATTGCACTGTATCATAGTTAGATTTATTTGTTATATCCTAAGCATAGAATATTTCTTGAGGTGAATAAGTGTTTTTTCTTCAAGAACTTAGACCAGATTTGTTGACCAACCATGAAATAATGAGACCAGACATAATACTTGGGATTAAACAAGGGCTATTTTTATTTTTCTAGAACCTATTTAAATGTTTGAGCAAACATTGGGCTGTGCAAATGAAGGGGCAGCAACCTGGTGCAGGTTTAAATGAGCCATAGCTGTCAAGCTATAACACCTCCTCAGCTACCCTTGGGCAAAACACCAGACCCTGTAGGCAACCCAAAGAGATTGGTTATCCTGGGTGGTCATTTGGGATCGTCAACCTGGAGGGCTCACTCCCAAGTCCTCCAACTCTATAAAAACAAGTAATCCCCAAAAGCAAATTCTTTCACAAGTCCCCCTCCAATCCTGCGACCCATGGAGAAAGTTCCAGAGCCCAAACCTTCACAACAAGGGGGTTCCAAGATGTATACTGATCTGATATCTTCTCCCCCCCGCACCACCACTACCTGCCACAAAGATGCCTATTTAATGGCACCACACATGCCAATTGTCAAAGTCCCAACAGCTACAGTATGGAGTAGGTGAAAAACCCCAGGTAAATGGGGGGGAATTCTACCCAGTCCAAGATGACCAGCAATGCTCACTCTGCAGTGAGGACAGGTGGGTAGGTCCTGGAGAAAAGGGGAATGTGAGGGAATGAGTGGTCCTTAAATACCCTCCTCCTTCACTCTATGCATGTGACTTCACTAGTCTCCATGGGCTAAGTGTAAATCCCCATTTTCTCTCATGGGGGCCAACAAGCAGCCCCTGGCATCAATGGTTGCCACATGGTTCAGGAACCCATTGTTGCTTAACAATGAAATAATGAATCCAGTTACAATATTTGTGATTAGACAAAGACCATTTTTATTGACCTAGAATCTATTAAAATGTTTGAGGTCTGCGGCTGAGCAAATGAAGGTGGGGAACAACTTGATGTGGATTTAACTGAGGCATGGCTGTGAACCTCTCCAGCCACCCTTGGACTAAGCACCAGACTCCAAGGACAATCCAAAGAGTTTGGTTGCTATCTCAGATGGTGATTTTTGAAGGCCAGCCTACAGGGCTCCCTCTCAAGCCCTAATACTTTATAAGAGAGAGTAAGCTAAGCCCCCAAATCAGCCCAAGTGCTCTACGGTCCTGTGTCATGTGGAGACAGTTCAACTTTCAGATATGTTGTCAGAATCACATAGCACTTTGGCTACTGAGTGGCATTTAAATTTGAGGAATGGAATGGAGTACACAATACTCTTTTAGCAGAGATTTTGCCTGGTATGATCTTAACAGACTCAACTTCTTTTCTAGGTGGGGAATTCAGCACTGCATCGAGAAAAAACAAAGAAGAGAATGAAGTCAAACACAAATGAACATAGTGTTGGTGTTTCTTCAACTCCTTTTTCACATGTTAGACAAAGTATGTAATACTTCAAATACACATTTTGCTCCATTTGAATTACCTTTATATCTGCTCCTACTGTGTTGTACCCTGGGATGGGACTTAATATTTTAGTTTTGTTCTGGGCCAGGAAAAGTTAAGTCCCTGGAACTCTAAAGAAGGATAATCTTTATTTTGTATTCTTAAGAGTATTTCTGGATTTGGTCAGGAAATAAACATTTGTGTCTGTCTCTCTTTCTCCCTATCATAGTTGTGTATGTGTGAATATATAATAGTTATCATAGTTAATGGGTGTGTGTGTGTGTGTGTGTGTGTGTATATATATATATATATATATATATATAAGCATATTAATACAGTATTAATAAAATACATTCCTCAATGGTTGACTCACAGTAGTATCAAAATGTGATCACAATATAATTCCACATCACTTAGAATACTGTGCTTGTCACACATATTGCCATAAGAGTGCGTTGCTTACTCATAAATGCCCCAAGTTGTGGTATTTTTTCATTCAACAGTCTAAAACCAAGAGCATGATTTGAATGGTGCTTTATGACCTTTCCTGTAGGCTGATTGTAAGTGCTAAGGTGAATGTGAAGAACTTTGTAGATTATCAAGTCCTCTACTTTGGGCATTTGCTTCTGCTTTCTTCCCTGAGCTTATTGAAATATGCAGAAAAACCAGGGTTACTGCAAGTACTTGGACTACAATGAGGAATCAGTTTTGAATGTTCCTGTTGCTGCTCTCTATTTTATCATACTGATGAGTAGAAGAAAGAAGGAAATGGTTGATGTACCTTAGAAAAAAATTAAAATTTCTTCTTTCAGATGGCTTGGAAATGGTGGATGCCACTTTGCCATTAAACAGCCCTTCTCCATCCGATTACGCAGTTGCTGGAGGATCCACGGTAAAGTCCTAGTAAATATATAGTTGTGTGACTTTGTGACTGTGTGTGCATATATTGACACTGTATTCTCTTGGTGCTGTATTCTAGTGGCTGCATTTCCCCCCAGGAATAATATGTAGCAGTGGCAAGGGAAGGCAGACAAAACCTGCGGGTTCTGGGCAGAATATTTCTGTAAATGCCTTCCTGTTGTCACAGACACTACACCAATAGCCCCTTTCCTCTTGTCACAATGGCCTATGCCGGCATAATGCCTTAACAGATTTGCAGCCATTATCTGTTGTAATATGCTGATAGAGTGTGTGTGGGCATAAATCTATTGTGCTGTTACTACTGTACCATTTCATTATTACTTCATTGTTGCGTTTACACTGCTGGACTATAAAGTGACTCTTCAGTATATTGCAGTCTGAACATTTTCCTATATTATGTTTTTAAACTCCTCTTAGAAATATGAAGCTGCAACAACTGCTCTACTTCAGAAGGATAACGTCCCCAAAGCTAAGCGGAAGCTTCCAGGTAGAATGAGTATTGGAAAATGAGGAGGAAGTTAGAGGGCAATACCAAACTGACACACTAGTGTGAAATCAAAAGGCTTTCATGGCTGGCATCCAGAGTTTTGTGTGGGTCAGGCTATGTGGCCAGGTTCTGGAAGACTTTATTCCTGATGTTTTGCCAGCATCTGAAGATGCCAGTCACAGATGCTGGCAAAACTGCAGGAATAAACTCTTCCAGAACAGAGCCAAATAGCCCAAAAACCACAAAAAACTATGTTACCACTAGCTTTTTTATTTGCACCTTTAAGATTAACTGTTCAAAAGAAGTCATAGTGTAAGCTTTCTGAGATTTGGTCTACTTCCTCAGATGCATGGAGTGAACTGGTGCCCAATGCAAGCATACAACTTCATTTGCACAGTTAGTCTCAAAAATGCTACACGATCCTTTTGCATACTGATATTCCAGAACAACATGGTTATGTCTCTGAATTCTAGCTTTCTTTTTGTTCAAGAAGAGAGGAGTAGCCCCTCCTCGTCTCACTTCTTTGCAGTCTAGGTCCATAAGATTATGTGAACAATTGCTATCATTTCAAAGCAGCAAGCATGGGTTTCTTGATGGATCACATAAAGGATGGGTAGGCCATATAAAGAATGGAGTAGGTCTTCATTGTTGCTCCCTTCCATAATTTTTTCTATCCTTGCATTTAAAAACATGGCACTCCAGGAATTATGAGAGCCTGTGTAATATAATGGTTTGAATGTTGGACACAACAGCATCAGTCATTATTCTCCTTTAAATCATGGTGCACAGTCCCTGCATACCTTGATTTACTTTTTTAAAAAAATCAATAAAAAGTTTTTTTAAAAGGATTTTAAGAAAATCAAAAGAAGTGGACTTTCACTTTCAGTAACAAGGGGTTGATCAGCCTGTAGCTGTTCTTAGGGTAGAAGATCCAGATCTTCCAGAATTGCCCACTTGTGCTGTAAAAGATGGAGTTGTTCTGTCAGAGGATTGTAATGACAGGGTGTTGGTTATCACCTTTAAAGCCCTAAATGGCTTGGGTCCAACCTATCTTTGGGACCACCTATGTCTGTATAATCCACCCTGCGCACTCTGGAAAGAATTTGCTGCAACCTATGAAAACTATATTGTCTGCTACCACCCAGAGGACCTTTTGGGGAATCTCTCCCAGATTATGGAATGGCCTGCTGGAGGAGATCCATCACATCACCATCTTAAACAGCTTTCAAAAGGTTGTTAAGACAGATCTCTTCCGGCAGGCCTTTCCTGAATAGATACTGGCCACTATCACCTGAACTTGTTGTCCCCTGAACTCTGCTATAACCACTACCTGATTTGAATTACTTATTTTAAAGTATGTTTTAATTCTGTATTGTTTAATTGTTATTTTAGGGGTGGGGGATTGGGATATGGGTTGGTATTGTTTTAACTTGTAAGCCACCCCGGTTGTGTTGCACAGAGAGGCAGGATATAAATAACGTATTATTATTATTATTATTATTATTATTATTAACCTAAGGTCACTTAATGTGGAAGTTCTATTGAAATTTAATGGAGTTTAATTTGAAGTTAATATATCTAACATTTATCTTTAAGAAAGTTTAGCTTTGTAAGGTTTGAATCTTTCTTGTCCAAAATTCCAAAATACTCCAAAATCCAAAACCTTTTTCATGGTGGCTGAGATAGTGACATCTTTGCTTTCTGATGGTTCCACTATACACAAACTATGGCCCGGTACAGACCTCCTAAAAAGGGAGGTCTGCCGGCGCCTTTTTCCTCCCTGCAGGGAAGCCGCAGCCACTAAACCGCGCAGCTTCCCTGCAGAGAAAGAACCCACAAAAAGGAGGTTCTTATTGGGCCGTGCCAGTTATGCCCAAGTGTGCCAATGGCACACTCGTGACATAACTGATGCGGCATGATGTGCAGACACTATGCGTCCATTATGTCACAATGGTGGCGGCCGCATACACAGGGCACCACCATTGTTACGACACCGCGCCATACTAGGGTTTGGGACCGTGTGGTTGCAGTCCCTTAACCCTAGTATGCTGCCAGCATGCCGCATTTGGCCTGTCTGGACCAGGCCTTTGTTTCATTCACAAAATTATTGAAAATATTGTATACAGTATAAAGTTACCTTCAGGTTATGTGTATAAGGTGTATACAAAACATAAATAAATAAAGCGTATCATTTTATCTTTGTTTAGACTGGTCTCCTGATCTCAATAGGAAGGACTCAAAATGCACAGAGAGGACACCTAGTAGTGAGCAGTCAACTAGCATTCCTTTTGAACCAAGGAAACTTTTTAACTCCATAGAGATGGAAGAGGAGACTCCAAAAGGTGATGAAAATGAACTCTAACATAAACATTTTATTCATGTGGCAAGTAAATAATAAGCTTTTCTGTAACTGAGTTGAATTTAATTCCTTTCAAGTTATCTGGAAAATCACAAAACAAAAACATAAGTTATTTTAAAGGCCTGAGTATGTAAAAAGGTGTTCAACTGGTGCCAAATAGGGATGGCACCTGGGTAACATTTCTTGTAAAGTTGTTCTATAACTGTACTACACAGTCTCTAAGTTTTACTAGAGCCCTTTCACCTTACACAGTTATCACACTATGCTTCCATTTTAACTGTTCGGGGTATGTCCTGTGAAATCCTGGGGATTGTAGTTTGGTGTGACACCAGAAAGTATTCTAAATACCCTTCCCTAAACTGCAAATCCTAGGATACTATAGGGTGGAACCATCATAGTCAAAGTAGAATCGTAGTGCTACAACTTTGTAATGTGAAAGAGCCCCAGATTATTCCTTTAAAATTTGTTTTGCTTTGGTAGGCGTTTCCTCAAAACATTGAGCTAAAATCTAAGGAATTTTTGTTTTGTTTTGATTCTTTTTGTATACAACTTCTTAAGTTGTGCAACATTTTTGTAACAATTTGATTTCTGTGATTGACAGGCAGAATTAGTCTATGGCTTTTTGTTCTGTTCTTCTTTCTTGCAGGCCAGCATCTGGATAATGATGATGAGTTTGTCTCCAAAATATTAGAGGAAGAAATTGGTGGCTCAGGAGTCGTTGCTGCATTTGAAAGATTTAACAGTGACTTGAAAAAAATGTTTTGGGTAAGTGTATTTTATTAAAATTTCGAACCCAATGCTTTCTGTGTCTCTTGGTAGACTCATTGCAGTTAGGATAGCCGTTTGATATTTTCTGCCTGCTCTAATAACTGTTCATGCTAATGCACTGATACTGTCATTTAGTCTAGGCACAAGACAATTGAGAATTACACTCAAAATTCCTTGAAGGCTCCAGAGCAGAAATTATCAGCATTATTGAATCAGATCCATCAGAGCCGGTAGGTGGTGCCCATCCATTGTAACCGAAGTGTGGCTGTATTTTCTACAGTGATTGCTACTAGTGCCAGAGTGTATATACTTGCAATAGGCATAAAAGCTAGTACAGTCACCCCTCCGTTTTTGCAGACTTGGTGTCTGCATCCCTCGCCCATTTGCAGGTGGCAAACAGAGAGGGACAAAATGGGGTGTATGCCTGTAGGTGCCTGTGGGCGCACACCATGATTTAAGGCAATGAGGCTTGAATATTGGCGAATTTCTGTTTTACCAGGAGGGTCTGGAATGGATCCCCACAAAAATGGAGGGGCGACTATAATTCATTTGTGGTAAGGCTTGTATACAATGTTGCTTACCTGCAACATCCATGGCTATCCAGGCACTTAAAGAAACATTTCTTAAAAGTTAATGAAGCAGAGCAAAGGTAGCATCCTGTACCTTTCATATTTCAGGCAAAGCACTCACCACCACCAAACCTTCACCCTATGTTTTCTAGAATGTTGCCCATATGAAGTGCAGTTCTACAGTAGGGAGTGGGAATGGAATATAGCAGTGATTCTCAACCTTCAGATCTCCAGATTTGGATTTAAATTCAGAATCCATCCATCATCATTGGTCATGCTGGTGGAGGCTTCTGAGAACTGAAGTACAAAAAAATGTGGGAGGATCAGAAGTGGGGAAAAAAACCCTGACTTTAGGAAGTTGGAAGCCCCTGGTTCTTCTTACCCATTTTATCCATAATTTGGAACCGTTGTTGTTCTTGTTGTTTTCATCACACAAACCAAAAAGAGGATTTTTGACATAATAAAATCATTTTTGGCTGCTACTAATCACACAATGCTGTGTCCTTCCTGCTGATGCCTTGCATTCCATTTGTTACTGTTATGCACCTTTTCACTGATGGCCAAAACCCATCAATAAGCTCTCAGTCTCACTGCTATTCCATTACGGCCTAGGTGCAATAGGTCCCTTCCTCTGCTGTTCCACTTCTCGGACAGTTGCATGGTATGAGTGGGTGTGATTCTGCTCCCCTCGCCTTCCACCTTGTAGTGATCACATCTGCCAACATCTTTCTGAAGCAAGCTGCTATGTGTGCATTTGGCTCCAGGAGGTGGTTGGCTACTGTGACAGCTTGTTCCCCCTACCCAGAAAGTGACATTTGGTAGTGCGGAAAACAGATCATACAACCATAGATCACCAAAGTGCTATCATGGGGGAAAGTATGGTAAGAAATGATGCCTAACTGGTATGCTTCCATTTTTAAACTAGTGGGATTGTGGCAGGACAACAGGTAGGTCTGATAATGTCCCTAAAGAATCTCTTTCCAGGTGGATTAGACACAATACTTCACTTGATATTATTTTACATCTTGTTCTCGGCACTTTCAGTTAACATAAGTATGGAGCCAGTTCCTTCATCTGCTTCTTGAATTACTTATTTTTATTTAAGCCATTTACATTATGCCATTCATCCTATTAGTAATTCAGTCCAGTGTAGAACCAATTATATCATAATATAATTAATAACCAGTTAGATCATAATGTTATTAAAGGCAAAATCATAGGGAACTCAAATCCAGCTGGCTGGCTTCTTGGGCAACTGATTCCACACCTAAAAAATATAGATGCCACATATGAAAAGGTGGATAGAAAACAGTGAACTAGGTGATGGAACATATTTTGAACCAGTAGGCAGCAGGGGCTGACACTATTTTGCTGAAAGAATATTATTGTCTGCAACAGGCTGAATCAACTGGGAAACTTCCACAAGATTGTTCTCCGGGAACTCATCAGTCTTGAGAAGAAAACACAGTTTCTCGCGAGTCTTGAAAAGGATACAGTGGTGCGTATTCTGCTTTTTACTTTAGCTGTTGTGTGTCTGTGCTGTGTTTTAATACTTCAGCATCTTACTCATAATAAGAATGTTCATTTCAGGAATTCTGGACTGAGCAATCAAAAAAACTGAAAAGTAAACTGAATGTTTTTTGCGTTCATCAGATGCAAAGGTATTTTCTCTTTTCTTTCTTTTCTTTTCTTTTCTTTTTTGCTGTCCATCCACTGAGCACACTTACTAGCACACTTTTCTTCTGCAGCTTGGATTTGAAAGGGCACTGTTGGCATGCTTCTCTTACCATCACTGAGGGTGTCTTCAGAAGGCACAAGGTCTAAGTAGCAGCAACCACTATCAACTGGATGGTGTGCCTTTTTTTTCACATTAATGCTCTGTGTGCACCAATGTGTGTGAATTTTCCAGATCCACTTATTGAATTAGGAAATGTGTCTGTATCATAGCTACGTTATTTACCCAATAATATTCAAGCCACAAAAGACTGGGTGTGGGTGGTTGGGGATTTGATCTGTACTCCCACCCTCCCCCAACTAGTAGTGAAGCTACTTTGTAAAATATGAGTGGGATGTTCATTATTAATTGACAACAGGCTGTTCAAGGTACTCCTTTACTTTAAGAGGAGTTGTTGATCTCCAACACACCCCACCTCTCCTTATGACTTTATTCCATGTGTTTCAAATAATTTTTTATTTCTTGCTTTCTCATTTGCTAGAATTCATAGAGCAGCTTGTTAAAGAATTTAGTAATTAAAAAACAACTTGCATAAAACCAGGAGACTACAAGGCCATTATGAAACAAAGCTTCCTTTCTCAATCCTCCTGTTTCTGATCATCTTTAAGCCTTGTCTTTTTAACAAAAGTACATTGTGCAGAAGATGCAGTTACTACAGGGATGGGTAAAATGTACACATGTTGTTGGACTGCAGCTCTCAGCAGCCCTAGCCACTGGTAAGGGATGATAACACTGCAGCCTAACAGTACCTAGAGGAGTGCACATTGCTAAGCCCTGATTTTTCACATTGTTTTAACAAGAAAATAGAGTAATTAGCAATAGCAAGTCCTGGTTTGGATCATTGTGTGAGTGAAGTGGTAATCTTTCCTCCTTACCTTACCCACTCACCCTACAAAACTAATCCTAACTGCTCAGAAGTAGATTTTCTCACACAGTGAGTAGAAGCTTCAACAAGGAGGACCCCCCCCCCCCCGGAGTGTGGCTCAGAGGGAGAGATTAAAACCCTCTTCCTTCAAACCTTTCTGGCTTTGTGATCTCAAATATGGATGATACTCCATCCTAGCTTTCCCTGAAAAACTTCTGGAAAAAGAAAAAATACCTATCTTGTCAAACAATGACACAAATAACCTCAGTCCTGGCTGATTGATGCTAAAGGATGGGAGGAAGACTGCAGTCTTTCTTTCATAACAAATTCAGCAGGCCTATGGGTCCTCTGAACTCTAAAAATTTGCTCACATATACAAGATACAGGAAATCAAAAATTCATTGGCTGATACTAAAAGCCACAAGACATCTGATTAATATTGGGACAATTAAAGAACTATAAAAACAGAGGCTTGTTCCAATCTTCTTTAATTCTACATTTAAAACAAACAAAAACAAAATTTAGAGTGTGGTGCTAGAGCTAAAATGGGTCAATTGGTTTATTTAAAACAAATGAACAAACAAACAACAACAAAAACAACAGGTTCAGACTGGAGATTCTCCAGAAAACCCTGGAGAAACTTCAGCTCCATGATTTTGTGTGTCCCTGGTCTTAATTGTAGTTGTTTCTGCATCCCAATCCACCTACCTCATCACAATTACCGTATTTTCCGGCATATTAGACGACTTTTTAACCCCTAAAATCTTTTTCAAAGTTGGGGGGTCGTCTAATACGCCGGGAAGGCTCCGCTGCC
>NC_056525.1:170607320-170639441 GCF_019175285.1 Sceloporus undulatus
CCTGGCCCTCCTCCCAGGCCCCGTGGAGCCCGGGAAGGAGCGCCGCGGCCTGGCGCGAGGGCCACCGGCCTTGCCCTCCTCCCAGGCCCCGCGGAGCCCGGGAAGGAGCGCTGCGGCCTGGCCCTCCTCCCAGGCCCTGCGGAGCCTGGGAAGGAGCGCCGCGGCCTGGCCCTCCTCCCAGGCCCCGCGGAGCCCGGGAAGGAGTGCCGCGGCCTGGCGCGAGGGCCGCCGGCCTTCTCCCTCCTTGGCTTTTAAGGAGGCGGTCTTATACGGCGAATATATCCCAAATTCTATATATTTACAGGAAAAGTTGGGGGTCGTCTTATACGCCCAGTCATCTTATACTCCGGAAAATACGGTATCTACACACTGCTTAGCAGGGAAAGCTTTTTCCATACAAGGCTGTACCATTCAGTCTGTTGTTTTATTCATTGACACTCACTACACTGATAGGGACACAAAAAAAAAGAAAAAGAAAAAAGGGAAAACTCACCAGTCAGTCTTGGCTCATGCTGGCAGTTTATGCAGTTGACATGGTGGCACATGCCTGAATGCCAGAGCATCACCTATGCAGATGGCTGTGTACAGATTGGGCAGGCATAGCAAAATGAAAGCCTTCTCAATATTAATACTAGCATCCAATACCACTAAGTGTTTCTATGGTTTGTACTTGCTGCTGGAGGAGCCAAACTGATAAATAATATGGCTGTATCTGTTTCACACTTGGTTTTAGGATAAAATCTATGGATTCAGTGCTGGATGAACAAGTGAGCTTGGACAGCACAGCCCAAATGTAAAGGTATGTGTCTGCAGCTATAATCAAACCTGAATATTTTGTGAACAGGATTTAAGATGTGAATCCTTCTGAGGAAAAAAAAGGCTTGGAGCTGCACTTCCTTGTGTACCCTGTCCACTACACTACTGCCACTTAACAGCTTCACAGTTCACTACATTGTTCTCAAGATCAGGAGTTTAAAGAGAGAATTATGCACCCACTCTTTGGACCCATGATGGCAAATGACAAAAAGGTTTCAATTTGCATCAGTAGTTACAAGTGAGGAAGAAGAAGGATGAAATGCTTTCATGAAGGAAGAGGACAATCCTTAATCTAATACTTCATATCTAGTTTTAATGTTCAGGTCTCCCTATTGGACTCTTGTGATACTTCCAAATGTATACCATGTATACTCAACTATAACTTGACCCCATGTATCAGTCAAGAGAAGGTTTTTGGTGCCAAAATTAGAGATTTTGATATGACCCATGGATAAGTCAAGGGTAAAACTCTCAGCACCTTCTCTCCCCATCCTCCACAGCCCAGCTGCGTTGAGAGATAGCTGGGCGAGGGAGGAAGCTTGAGAAACAAGCGCCCACCCTTCCTCCTCTCCATAGCCCAGCTGTTCCTTTGGGAGACAATCAAGTTGAGGATGAGGCTTAGGGGGCAAATGGTTGTCTTCCATCCTCCCTCTACCCTGGCTGTCTCCTGTGGGGCAGCCAGGGAGGGGACCGAGGCTTGGGGAGCCAGCACTAGCCCTCCATTCTTTTCCCCACTGTGGCTGTGCCCTCAGAAGATAGGGGGGGGGGGGGGGGGGGGGGGGGGGGGGGAGGCTTGATACTGTATTGACCCATGTATGAGTTGACCCAGGTTTTTGGGTCAGAAATTTTACCAAAATTTTTCAACCTATGCACAAGTATATACAGTAAATCTACATATATACACAGGGAGCATGCAAAATAGTAGTGATACAATTAAGTAATGTTAGATTTTGGAGTTAACAGTCTTATGTGGTGATCCACTTTAAACATAGTACTACTTCACTTCACAATGGGTAAGCCAGCCTTGCTCCTGTTTGGGGACCTTCCTGGTTATTCCATTGAGTCTGTCCCAAAGTCTTGCCCCTTCCAAAATCATTGTCTAGTGCATTATACCATTGATGGCTTGTTTCCTCCCTTCCTTGTCTGCTTTATTTCTTAGGAATTATAACTGTGCTACTGATTTTAATGCAGAGCACAGGACATATGAAGACCTCACCAGACACCATTCAGAATTGTTATGTAAAGCATTCATATTGTTTTTAAGACTTATTTTAATCTGGTGTTGGATGAACCTATTTTGTGCATGCTGAAATTTCTCCCTGCTTGACTCCCAATATTAGCATACCATACTGATTTTGATATTTTGATATTTTAATTATCAGGTTGATATTAAAATTAATTGTGCTTTGAGTAATTGCACTTTTACATTATTGAAACTTTTGGACCCCAAAGCTCAAACTGAAGGTCTCAGGCATACTGATTTTTCTCTTTTTCACAGCTTCAAAAAGTAGGAAATGACAAGGAATTGTGAAGCCAAGCTTTTGTTGTTGCTTCCTACCAATTAAAATTGCACCATGAAAACTTGGACTCATCATCAAATCTAAATGTGTCCAGATCACATTACTGTATTTAAAAAGATACTGAATAAAATACTTTCAGTTTTTTGTTGCATGACTCACTGCAATAAAAGGCTTAAATGAGTGATTTTTTTCCTTTCCCACAAGGGGGTGGTATTGAGGGGTTTTCCCTTGCAGTAGAATAGATTGTTGAAATGCTGGCATCTAAAATGCCACTCCAGATCATGATTTATTTCCATCCTTACATAAGTCAGTTATACCTTGGAACTCAACAGTGTGTTACAGTTTTTTAAAAAATGTAAACTGAAGACACACTCTTAAGAATGTTTTCTTCCCATATTTAATTGGATGAAATCCCACTTGCTTTGTGTAATTTTGCAAAATTAAAAACAGTATCTGAAGTGTGTTTTTTAAATCCTTTTGATCACATGTTTCCATCCAATTCCACTTTCTGTTGCCCACATTCCAAACTAAGTTTAGCTTGTCCTTGCTCTCTGTTAAAAGAATTTATCATTCCATTTTGCTCTGAATAATTCCCCAAGTATCAAGGCAGTTGCATCCCACTTTACTAGAATGTGAAAATATCTGGAGTCAGGCATTATTCACAAAAGAGCACCTTTGTCAGTTCTTCAGAAAACTGAAAACCAAGATGTTGTCATTGCAAAGTGTCAGCTATTATATATGTTTCATTGCCTGTATCCGTATCATTGGCCCAGCATACCCAGAGAGAGAGTGTTTTGTTTTATTGTGTAAGGTCATCCATCCACGGGCCTGGCAGCAGAACTTGGAAAGGTTGCTGTTTAGGATTGTAACTCTGAGAATCCTCCAGCATATATGGGCAGTAGCCATTATGGCTAGAAGACTTGGGGCATTGTAGTAACTTCTTCAAGCTTTTATAGATAGATCTGGCTTGGGTGGAAGTGCTGTGCTGAATACCATTTTGGGAGAATGTCGGGTTATAAATCCAGTAAATCCAATATATACTCATTTATTCATTGGCTTCATACATAAGTATAAGGGCAGGATTTAGTGCCAAAATTATGGATTTTGATATGACCCATGGATGTGTTGAGAGGAAATATGTAGCACAGGATATAAAGGATGAAGCAAAAGAAAACGACAAAGAAATCTGCTGTTTTTCCTGCTCATGTATTCAAAAAGGCCACAGCAAAAAAAAAAGGGAGTGTGTGTGTGTCAGTGCTTCTTTTAGGTTCTTGGATGACGTATGCTCTTGCCTTTTGTCACTCAGAAGGAATAGATCCTACATTGACCTATGGATAAGTTGATCAAGGGTTTTTTGGTTGATTTTTTTGACTAAAATTTCTAGACTTATAAATGAGTATATACAATAAATGTTGCCATTTTGAGCTCTAGCAAATTTTCTGTGATGGTTATGTGTAGCCACTGCACCTACAGTTCCTTTCTGTTCAGTTTACACTAGAGGTCAGCCTCTTCTCATGGTTGGGCATAGTCAGTCTCTTGATCAGGGTTTAAACAAGGCAAACATCTCTTGTAAAGCTGAAATATTAGAATATTCCTAAATGGCATTATGCCATTTAGACTTGCTTTTGGCTCAGTGCCCAATGTTTGCCAGGTAGCACTGTCAGGGTGTCACCACCTCGAAAAGATGTCCCTTCCATTGTGAAGAGCAAGAATGGAGAGCATGTAGCCTTTCCAATGCTGTTGAATTGCAACTCCCATTGTCCCTCATTAATTTCTGTGCTGGCTTGGATTATAATAGGTGTTGCAGTGCAACAATATTTGGAGGGCTGCATAATTCTCACCCCTAATGAACACATCTCCCTTTTTTATTCACTTTATCTGCCACTTAGAATAATGTGTTGGGGAGGGGAGGGATAGAAAAAGCATTACCCCTCTTATGGCTTTAGGGATCTCCCACAATAGACTTCCTGCTTCTAGGTTTAGGTCAGCAATAGCTCATGGCCTAAAGACTGAGTCTGAGACTGCACATAATGAGATATCCTGATGATGGGGCTCAAGTCTAAACATAAACTTCATTTGTTTCATATACACTTTATACATAATATTTTAAATAATTTTGTGCATGAAACAAAGATTGAGTACATTGAACCATCAGAAAACAAAGGTGTCACTATCTCAGCAATCCATGATTGACTCACTGATTTTGGGTTTGGGGTTATTTTGGAATCCCAAATAAGGACAATTCAGCCTATATTTAGGTGGGAAGGTTATCCCTTCTCTACATGAGAAAGAGGTATATTTTTATTCCACTCATACTCAACAATAGTAACAGCATCATTATTCCACTTTAACTGCAGTGGTTCATGGACCATTCAAACTACACAATTATAGTGCTATTGTTCCACTTTAACCACAATGGCGCCATCCAATGGGATCCTTGGGAATGTAGTCTGGTGAGATACTAGAGCTCTCATGGCAGAAAACAGAGAAATAGGCTGACTGTAAAATGTATATTTATTTTCCAAGGTAAATTTTTACAGTAATTTTTTAAAAAGTCATAATCGCAAGGGTGGTTCAAAACAGCAGCATTTTATGACTTATGTATTCAGAGCATTTCTGATTATCATTTAACAAGCAGTTGTGAATTTTAACATTGCTTATTTTTTTCAGCCCTTTGAAAGATTGAGTAAGGCAGTGTTCTCCTCCCCACCAAGCATTTAAAAAAACCTACAAAAGAAGAAGAGGCAGAATCTTAATGTTTGCTGGCCCTGATCTCTCAAACTGAATGGAATCTGTCATGTTTAAGATGGCATCCTTTAAATGGTTCAGAAACATTTCATGAGCCAGCATGGTATAATGGTTTGAGTGTTGGACTATGATTTTGGAGATCAGGGTCTGAATCCCCACTCAGCAAGGAAATCCACTGGGTGACCTTTGGCATGCCACATTCTCTCAGCCTCAAAGAAAGGCAAAGGCAAACTCGCACTGAACAAAATCTTGCTATGAAAACCCAGTGATAGGTTCACCTTAAAATCTCCATAAGCCAGAAATGACTCAAAGGCACACAACACACACAAATGTCTGTCATGATGGGCTTCTCCCACACACATTCAGTTGCCTTAAAGTGTGCCTCTGGATAAAACTCAACCATTTCTAGTAGTTATGTTTCAGAAATCAAGCGGAAGGAACTTTACCAGTAGCATTGAACAACCACAGTTTTAGTATTACTAGCAGATTTGTCATGAATAAGATATGTAGGATTGTCCCATGCCACCGAGAAAGAACGTTTACAATTATCCATTTACAGGTTAAAAACAGTCATGGAAACACCATTAATAAAAACAGATTTCTGTACAGTTTTCTTCCAGTATTTGAACATCTCAAACTTCACAATAATTCCTACCCAACACTTTGGATGGTCAAGTACATGAAGAATACTTGTGGAGAAATATTTTTCTCCCACAGTGAGGAGAAATTGATTGCTTTTATTCTCCCTTGTATGTCAGGACTTAAATACTCAAAAGATATATATGCCTGCACTGAGGTACTTTATATCATGACACTGAATGAAAAATCTTATATTGGAATGCCAATTCCTATCTTCAAATATTTTAGATAAAATTTGATTGAATTTAGAGTTACTGAAAACATCTTTCTTGCAAAACTCATGTGGCTACTGGCATTAAACATTAATGCTCCCTAGCTTTTCACCTGTGTCTGAAAATGATTATGTGCTGAATTAATCCATCATTATAGAACCTTTCTGCATTACTTTACTGAAAAGGGGTGCTTTCTCTACCTTTTGGATTATAGCTCTTATCATTCTTGACCACTGACTGCTAGGTAGTTATGAGAGTTGCAGTCTAAAACAGTGGAGAGGAGGAAGCATTCTCGAAAGTCAGAGGTGATACCTCAAGTACCTTTTGTTTCAGCTCTGTTCAATGGCAAAGCATGTATGGATCATGCATAAACCCACTTCCAATAAAATTAAATAGGAAAAAACTGCTCCATTGGGAGATTTGCTGTGGAACAGGAGCAGTTCCTAAAACAATGCATCCAAATTATTGTGTAATCCTTTTCATTTTAAAACTACAGATCTATGTAGCCTTACTAGAAAATAAGCCCTACTAAAATTGGTAAAATTTCCTTCTACATTGGATTGTATTATAGGTCTTGTCAACTGTGTGATGTGATACGCACTGTAATAATGCTTACCTTTATATAGGCACCTTTCGTATGCTCTAAGTTATTTCCTAATTCTAAAACCACAGAAAAGTAAAATGCAGGGTGAGGAAAACCACATTTAGAGCCAGGGAATTGGCTGGGTAATTGAATGAGTAAAAGATGGTATGTAATAATTTTTGTGATTTGACTCTCTGACACAATCAGGATAGAGTTCTGTGAAGTCGAAGGCTTTCATGGCCGGCATCCATAGTTTTTTGTGAACATGGCCACATAGCCCGAAAAACCCACAAAAATGAAGGATAGAGTTCTGTTTCTGGGCTTTACAGCTTGAAACATTTACATTGACCATTTGAACATGTTTATCTTTAGCCAGCAAAGCAAGACTGACTTTCAAATGGGTGGGAATTCTGCAGCCCTCCAGATCTTGTTGAATAGCAGTTCCCAGCATTCTTTGTCACAGACTATGTTGACTTGGGAGTAGCAGTCATCAATGTCTGGAGTGCTGCATGATTCCCACCCCAGTTTAGAAGGTGGCACCTACCATTGTGTTTTTTTAAATAGGGAAAGAATTGTTCAAGCCTTCAGATGTTGAATGACAATTCCCAACATCCCTCACTGCTGCCTGTGCTGGCTAGGGATATTGGGAGCTAAAGTCATCAACTTCTGGAAGGCCCCACAATGTTTACCCTGGATAAGATGGTGCCATTTCAATTCAGATGCCTTGGTTGTCAGAAACTTGTAATTAAATCCTATTGCACCATATATTTTAAATTCCTTAAGGTTTTGTTAGAACTAGTGATAAGAGTAGTTAGCCTTTTTAGCCCTACAAAAACTTTTAAGGACTCAAGTGACTTCTTGCCCAAACAATCTATAAAATTGCAATGTATAAAACTTGAAGTGGATAGAGAGAAAGTTGTGTTACCATGCAGATGTAATAAAATATACACTCTCCTGAATACAGAGATGATGGTGCATATCAGAACAACAAATAACCTTGTAAACCAGCATGTACTATGCTGCTAGTTTTCAAAAGTTAGAATACCATTATTCAAAGCACAACCCTGCCTTTCTGTTCTGGGGGACAAGGGTGGCCAATGGATCCATTACTTGGGGGGGGGGGATGATCCCCTTTTGCAGCTGCTTCAAGAAATATAAAAGTTCTGCTAATGCTAAACCTCTGAAGGCAAAAGCTCCCATTCAACTTGGAGGAGCACCAGTGAAGTCAAGATTGGGTGCACCTCCTGTCTCTGGGGGACAACTGTTAAACATTCTGCCTGTGTCAAAAATGACAGAACTGTGGCTTTGTTGGGGTGAAGGAAATGATAACAGCCCTCATCATATTAATAGTGGCATTTATGAAAATAGTAAAAATGACTGATTATAAAGTAATCAGCAAGGAGTTAAACAGGGAGTACGAAGAAGGACAGGTCAATGTAATGCAGCTATGTCGAAGCTTGTACTAAGGTTGTGTATGATGGCCTGATCAACTTAGTCTTTTTCATTTTTCTCTTTTTTAGAAAAAAAGGAGGGAGATGTGAGAAAGATTTTTGTACACTACAATGTAATAATTAAATTCTACTTCTTATTGTGCTTTTTTATTGTTCAGAGTGCCGTTAGCTGCCATTAAGTAGTCTTTATGGAATCCATTCTTGACTTCCATCATCAGAGGGACCTCTTTCATGTCAACTCTTGAAGGTCTTTTCCGATATGTCTGGGGAAAGAGAGTAGAAAACAAAAAGAAGAGTGATCCGATTTGAATGTTTTAATTATGTCTCAAGTTTGTACAGGACAATGTCACATATATTTTAACAGTTTTCTTATAGTTAATTCTTAATGCATCCTTTGGCAATTCCATGTTTTCTGTACTATTTGGTGCTAGAAGTGGGTTTTTTTTTCTTTTCAAAATCAAACTATCTGGAACTACTGTACATGTCTGAGTACCTAGGCATCCACCCAAACTCATAATTGGAGCAAAGGAGGCTTGCAGAGATAATCTGAGGTGGAGAAGGTATGGAAAAGAACAAGCAGACCTTCTCAACCTATATCTTTTTATAAAGGGAAGGGAGAAGAGATGGAGTAAAGAGCATGGCACACCTTTTAAGTGGAAAACTGGTGTGACTAAGCATTTCTACACAGGTTAGGGTGATTTTCTTGAGAAACTGCAAACACCTCTTTCAAATCAAAAGCAACTGAGAATGCTTAAGATTTAATTTCAGTTACACTTACAATACATCTCTAAGGTGGTGTGTGTGGTAAAGTGTCCTCCTTTGGAGGTTTTAAAGCAGATGATAGATGGCCATCTGTCAAGAGTGCTTTAATTGTATATTCCTACATGGCAGGAATTGGACTGGATCGCCAACCCTATGATTCTGCAGGTGGTGTTGGACATGGCAGGCAAAACACCCATCTCTACAGATGGTAGATTCCCATTTCTCAGCATTCCCAATCACTAGCTATGCTGGCTAAAGCTCTTGGGCCTTTCACTCCAGCAACATCTGGAGGGCTGCACATTGTCCAACCCTTGAATAGACCACTGGTGTCAATTGGACAATTTAGTCATGAATTTAGTCCACTGGTTTCAGGGGGGTCTAACCATGACTAGGTCTGGATCCCTTAAAAATTTAGAAAACTAAGTAAAAAGTAATTGCTGTGTTAATAAATGACAAGGAAATTTCATAATACATTTTGAAAATTTATATCAACTTACTGCCTAACATGGCATGGATGACTTTTTATAAACAAATGTTGAGTTGAAGACTTATCACTCACAGTCAAGGGGTTATTTGAAGAGTAATTTTAATAGCCAAGGTCAGAGGTTTATTTGAGGCTTCCAGGATAGTAAATCTATAACTCATTCTCAGAAGTGTACTTATAGTTCTGCTTATCACTTAACAGTCAATTAACAATTAAGGAATGTAAATATTATAAATTTTATATGTCTACAGAGCTGACATTCTCCTGATAAGAGAGCAGCTAAGTCTTATTGAGAAAAAGTAAATTTATGTATTATAATGACTATCTGAATGTCACAAGAATGGCAACTTCAAGAGGTGCCTGAACCTTCTTTTCTCCTCCCCACTCCTTCTTTCCTTTTCCTGAAGTGTCATTTTTTAAAGTTTTTATGAAGACACTGTCTTTTTGATATTTGCAAGCTACTCTGACAACCATTTTGGTTAAAGAGCTGAGTAAAAATGCTTTAAATAAATATTTAGAACTCCCACCTCAGCATAACCTTGGGCAAGTCACGCTCTTTCAGCCTCAGAGGATGGCAATGGCAAACTCCCTCTGAAGAAACTTCCCAAGAAAACCTCATGATAGAGTCACCTTAAGGTCACCACAAGTCATAAATGACATGAAGGCACACAACAACAAACTTGGGGGAAAATGTATGTGCTGCTTTGCTTATGTTTAGCAACGTATGTAGGCAATCATACAGCAAAAGCATGATCCTAATTTAGGACAGCTCACAAATGATTTCAAATCATCTTCACAAGATGATATAAATACTCCATTATATAAGAATCACCAGAGAACATTTTTCAAAAGAAAAAAAGTTTATGTTATGGGAGGGCAGAATTCTTATTTTGCGGGGTAATACTCTTATTCATGCATACCAGCTACATCCCTGAGGACAGTTGGCATAACAATGTTGCTAACATGGTTCAGTGTTCAATTTGCAAGAGTTTTGGGATTTGGAAGAAAGAGAGCTGTGAAATCATAACTGTACTTTGTTATGTTAACCTGTTTCACATAACTCCCCATTATCTTTCTTCCCAGGCTAAGCTGCTTCTGTTATAGTGATACTGTGTTCCTCTGGAATTCAAACTATATTGCTTTCTTATCTAAGGAGAAGGGCTGTTCTTCCCAAGGATAGAACAGCCAGTGCTACTGAAACAACTACATTTGTCTTGTCTCTGTTCTGCAAAACTAGCTTTGGAATGCCAATATTCCATATTTCCCAACCTGGTGCCCTCCAGATATGATTACGCAGAAAACTGTTATGAAAAAGCCTTTCTAAGGGCCTGAACAATAGGTACATTGCAGCTCCTTCTGCACTCCAAAAACACAGCTAAGTCTCATGCTAAATTAAATATATTAGCTATGTTCCATCACACACATACACACAGAAATCTTTGCAGAAAAGCAGGTGATCCATTTGCAATGGGATGCTCAATCAGACCTGGTTTAAGTGCCTCCTGGATCCACTTCTGATGTGGCTGACCATGCACATTTCCATCTGGAGGTGCTGGTCATTTGCAATTAGCACTGCAAACAATTAGCATTGGACTCCAGGTGCTGAAGCATCATTTTTGTTTAGATTTTCTACATGCTGGGCAAAGTATAGTTATTGAAAGGCATATGGTGGATTCTAGTTCAGTCTTTTTTGGGGATTCTAGCATTCTTGGCATTCTGTATATTGCTAGTGCTGAGAAATTTGATTTTGTTGCTGTAGTTGCTTCCTGTGCATTTCCTGAGAGCAAGAGGCAACTGAGAGGCCTCCGACAAAGGTTCTTAACATTGCAGAATTGGACACGCTATAGGAAACACGATCCCATTGTGTGAAACATGCATGCTGATGGTACAACTGTAAGTCCTTAATGTGCACCTCATTTTCAATGTAATGAGCAAGATACTTGGTATTCCTTGTAGTGTCATGGGGGAAAGGTGTAAGAAATCAATCCTGGCTTCATTAAAAGTAGGAACAGTAGATAAGCATAAATGTATTTAAAACAATAACAACAACACATAATCATTCTTACTCAACTTACCTTAACATAAAAGTTAACAAATAGAATGACCAGTGTGCTCATGTATGAGGACTGGAAAATGAGGCAACCAAGTGGAAATCCACATGGTTTCACAGCTGCACTGAGTGTGTGGGTAATGGTGAGCAGAAACTGGATCTGTAGAAGAAACAAACATCACACTTATCATTGAGGAGATTAGGTCTTGCCCAGGGTTACAATTTATCTTCCTCCCCATATCTGATGTGCTACCTCCATGTTCTGCTCTACAGACTGAGTCTTCCTTCGCCAGAATTCCAAAATCTAAAATACTCCAAAATCCAGAATTGCCCAAACGGATGGCTGTGACAGTGATACGTTTGGTTTTGATGTTTTGATGTACACAAATTTTGCATCATGCACAAAATTATTACAAATATTACGAATAAAAGTACCTTCAGGTTATGTGTATAGTCACCCATCCATATTCACAGGGGGTAGGAGCTGAGGACCCCGGCGAACGTTCAAAAAACACAAATATATTAGCCCTCCTAACATGAATGATAAAGAGTTCTCTTCCACCAAGACCTTGCAACACATAGCCTCCCCCACGTTTCCAAAGTGCTTCAACTTTCTGTCTGATGTTAGCAGTCATGGCTGTAGAGGATCCATCTTCTCCTCTCCCCCTCCCTCCTGCCAGACAAAGGCAACACTGTATCTCCCCCACTTTGACAAACTTTGCATTCTCCTTATTTCCAAAGTCTTTTCACTTTGAAGACAATGTTTGCAGCAAAGTGAAGGTATTGCCGGGAGAGAGGGGGAGGAAGAGGAGGGGGGAGAAGTTGGATCCTCCCTGGTGGTGGCTGCAAAATAGGATTCAAAGGGGGAAGGACTTTGGAAATGAGAAGGATGCAAAGTTTGGCACAGCAGTGGAATGTAGTATTGCTTTTGGCTGGCTGGCTGGCTGGCTGGCTGGGAGGAAGGGTGAGGAGGAGGGGAAGTGAAGAGGCTGATCTTCTTAAGCAACAGCTACAAATTCACAAATAGTCAAAACTATCTGAAACCCGATTGCATATGGGGAAAAATCAGACTATGTGTATAATGTGTATATGAAAAAATGTTTAGACTTGGATTCCATCTCCAGGTTATCTCATTATGTATGTGCAAATATATCTAAATAATAAAAAAGAAGATCCAAACATTTCTGGTCCCAAGCATTTAAGATAAGGATACTCAGCCTGTACTTATTCTTCACATTAAAAAAAGAAAGAAAGAAACAGCTGTTAATGTTGTTAAAATGACATTGTCTCTTATCCCAAGGAGGCTGGAATGGGCAGTTTGCCAGATATGCTAAACCAGTATTAGTAATAGTTCTGAGATAATTTCACGCAAATTAGGGTGGGGAACTTTTGGCCCAGATCTTTTGGCCTAAAACTCCCACCAGCCACTAAGACAGTGTCAGAACTGTAGTCCAAAACATCTGGAAAAACCAAAGTTACTCCACATGCATATTATGACTTGTTGAAAAATTACAAGTCACAACTCAGTACCATAACTTCATTGTAGACTATTCATAACTGTTCACCTCCTTGTGGCAACACGAGTTCCTCCAGTACCTAATTTGCAATCCCCTGCCTCACTTCTGATCTCCACTTCCTTTTCTTAAAGTAAGAATCACACTTTCTGTAACAATGCAACTATGCATTAGGATGACATAATCCCTCAGCCCAAAACACCACTTGGGGAAGTTACTTCTGGGGAGGGGGGACTGCAGCTCTTTGAATCCATTAGCCAGTATATCGTGTGATCCTAAGCCAACATGGGCAATAGTAAGGAATTAGAGAATTTACAGTTAAAGAACATCAAGAGGGCAATAGATACCCACACCTGCTCCAGAAGAAGACAAGGATCAAAAGGCATAAAAATGTGGATAGTACTGATAGAAGAAGGTTAAATAATTTCTCTCTATGCCCTGTCTTTATTTCAAAGTATTTTCTATTCAAACTCAAGCTTGGTTCATTGCTTAGGGCGTGAAGGGCACAAGGGGCCAATTTTGTTAGTCTCTTGAACCAAAACAGTAAAGAGTCTTGGTGGCCTAAGCTGTCAGTACTCTGGCCCACTTGCTTCCATTATGTAACTGAGGTAGTGAGAAGGAGTGCATGAACAACTTGCCAAATGAAATGTGTTAGTCTTTACTTGTTCGCCTTTAAAGACTTTTAGAACATATTCACATTCCACAATTTGAGCAGACTGATATCAGTTTAATTGCCTTGGCTCCATCCTATAGAATCCTGGAATTATAGTTTGATGATGTATTTAGAATTCTCCACCAGACAGCTTTAACACTCTAGTTCAGAAGAATGCCTCACTGAATATCACAAGCCCTATAGGATGGAGTTGTGGCAGTTAATGTGGTTTCAAAGTGCTATAAATGTGCAGTGTAGAGTCGCCCTGTGTGTGTCTTTTACTTAGGATATTCATCTTTCAAATATGTGATTACCAAATTTTGGTCCTCCAGGTATTGTGGACTTCAACTTCCCGATGCCTCAGACAGCTTAGCCAAAAGTCGGGAATTCTGAGAGCTGAAGTGGAGGACCATCTGGAGGACCAAAGTTTGGGAACCACTGCTTTAAACTGTAGTTAGTAAGAATGAACAAGAGTGTAAGTGTACCAGTTGTGCCTGAGTGAGATACTTCTTCCACCAAAGGTACTTCCTCATGGATGGAATGACGGATAGTCCATAGTAGGAATACATGAGGACGTGGATAAAACTATTCAAGGTAGGTCCGAAGAAACCTGCAAAGATTGAATTAAACAAGGTATCACATGCATATTATGAGCAATTTCATGGCTATTATCTTAAAGCTCTCTGGTATTTAGAGGATCTAGCATTTGGTGGCATTTCTCTTAAAGAGTCAAAAGCATGACACTTTGTTAAGGGAGTGCACAAAGAATGGCTCACAAGATTTTGTTCAGCTATAATTCCAAGCATTCTTCACCACTCTACATGCTGGCTAAGGCTTACTGGAACGGCAATCAACAGTATCTGAAAGTTGTGTTTTCAGCACCCCAGCTTTAATACCGTGACACAAACTATTTAAAATTGGTCTGTGGGTTTATTTCATTTCCCATTCTGGAGCCTATCAAGATTTCCTTCTTCCAACACCAGCGTTTCCCAACCTGGTACCCTCCAGATGTGCTAGAAGACTACCACCAGTATCATCCCAGCTCACATCAATCACTTCCAACATTTAGTACAGTAATGGACTATACAGTGCACCCTCGCCTTACGCACGGGGTCTATTCCAGACCCCCTGCATAAGGAAAATTCTATTTATGTTCAAGCCCCATTCATTTGAATGGGGTGTGCTCCCATGGTGGGCAGCACAGCACGGCATGCATCACATTCACCATATTAGGGCTCACTGTCTGTGTGACCTCAAGTCCACGTATGGCAGTAACTTCCTGACTCTTCCAGATGGATGACTTTTAGTGCTGTCAGTCGAAAGACCCTATGTAGTTATTCCAGCTTTTGTGTAACATATGTTCCCCACCACCATCCTTTGTCGGTGGGAATCATCACAGAAACAGTAGTGAGTTACATCCAAGTGGAGGAGAACAGTGTCTGAATGCATAACTGAATGAGAGGATGATTGCAAAATGACCACTTTGTTTCAAAGTACCTTTTTTCTTTGTAACCAATTCTGCCTCATTCCTATCACAACCCTGAAAATACACTAGTCAATGTCCACTATGGAATGCTAACCAAAAACGGTAAAATTTCAACCAGCTAGCTCCAGAATTGCACTGGAGTGTTCAAGCTGCACCATACACTTTTATCCCTCTCAAGTTTTTTCTGTTAGAATAGTACTGAAGTTTAATTATGTAACCTAAGACATGTGTTGACTCAGAACAAAACAGCAAGTAAGCAGCATTTACAAAACCCTTCTGAACTTTATCTCAAAGTGGTGTAATCTGCAGCCAGATCTATCATGTATGAAAGTACTCTAGCTATGTTGTTTTGTTACAACTTATTAATTTCACACCTGCAAATACTCACTTTGTCCACAAGGTATCCAGTTCATAACACACCACCAGATGTTGAACATAGTGGCATGATGATAAACATGAAGGAAAGTAATTTGACTGTTTTTCTTCCGCAACACAAAGAAAATGGTGTCCGCAAATTCGATGACTTTGGAAAAGTAATACCACCACAACACCTTGGCCACCTGCAAGAACAAGACAGTCAAATTAATGCTTCTTGTTGTGCTACCCTTTTAAAAAAATTGTTAGTCAGCAAAACCCTCACATTTAAGATATTTTATTATTGATTAAAATAAACAAGATTCTCCTAGGTTGCAGTTCTACATGGTATATGGTATACAGGCTGAATATTCCTAATCTGAAATGTTTATGACCAGAAATGTTTCAGATTTTGGATTTTTCCTGAATTTTGGAATATTTGCATATATATAATGAGATACCTTGGAGATGAGATGCAAGTCTAAACATGAAATTAATTTATATTTCACAGACATCTTATACACACAGCCTGAAGGTAATTTTATGCATAATATTTTAAATAATTTTGTGCATGAAACAAAGTTTGTATACACTAAATGGTCAGAAAGTACCGGTGTCATTATCACAGCCACCCATTAAAAAACGTTTGGATTCTGGAGCATTTTAGATTTCAGATTTTTGGATAAGGGATACTGAACATATATACTTATCTGGGAATAATCCCATTTACCTCAATGGAACTGATATTTTGCCATAAGCAAACCATAGCTGGTTAGCATTATGCTTACTCAGAAATTATGGTGGGATACAGACCGCCCAAAAAGGGTGGTCTCCCGCTGCCCTGGTTTGCTGCGCGAGGGAGCCGCAGTGGACAAACCATGCGGCTCCCTCGCACAGCAAAAAGAACCCGCAAAAAGGGGGTTCTTTCTATGGCGCGGTTGTGATGCCACAGTGCGCCAATGGCGCACTAGCGGTATCACAATGACACTGGGACGTGTAGACGCTAGGCGTCTGTCACGTCAAAATGGCGGCGCCTGTATGTACAGGGTGCCACCATTTTGACGCCCTCATCACGTGCGAGGGGTGAGTTGCGTCTGGAAGTGCCGCCTCTCGCACGTAACGACGGCGCCCCGTAGGACCCGTCTGTACAGTGCCTAAATTCTCTTGTGTCCCATAGGATTGATTTCCATGGAGGTAGACAATGACCTTCAGTCTAAGTTCCAAGAAGTGCTCTTGCATCCTGATGTTAAACATATGTCCCTGGAAGGAAACCCTAATGATTTCAGTGGGATTTGATTCTGAATGTAGTTCTTGTCTTGCAAAATTAGTTGTTGTTGCTGCTGCTGCTGCTGCTGCTGCTGTGTGCCTTTTAGTTATACCCAACTTATGGTGATCATGAGATGACTCTATCATGACGTTTTCTTGGCAGGTTTCTTCAAAAGTTTGTTGTTGCCTTCCCCTGAACCTGAGAAAATGTTACTTGCCCAAGGTCACCCAGTGGGTTTCATGGCTGGGCTGGAAATCGAACCCTGGTCTGAAGAGTCGTAGTCCAACACTCAAACCACTATGCCAAGAAAACGCCATGATAGGTTTGCCTTAGGGCCACCATAAGTCAGAAACAATCTGAAGGCACACAACATCAACAACAAAATGAGCCTTAGTACATAATGCAGTTTCCAAGCAGCTGCTGTTTACAAGTGGTGTCTCCTCTACATTTCTCCAGCATTACTTTTAAGTTGCTCTTCAGCAGTCATGATTTAGCAAAATGACACAGATCACACTGAGCAAAAAAGTCTCAATAGACTGAGCAGAACAAAGATATTATACAATTACATATGGCTCTGCACACTATTTGTTGTCTTACAGACAATTATTATGTATGATGGCCAAAATGCTACATTTGTGAGTAGCTCTGCATGCACAGTTCTGCATCTTCCCAGCCCAGGAGGAGGACGACGGAGGCAATTCAAACCACAGAGAGGCAGCTGGTCTCAGCTTGGTCACAGGAGAGAAATGAGGGTATGCTCCCCAACAGAGTGCACCTGCCTTTTCCTTCCCCTAGGGGCCCAAAGCAGCCAGATCTTCATGGCCTGAATTGCCTTCCTCATCCCTCCCCTCCCCACCAGTACGTAGGGGTCCTTCCTGGGCTTGATAGCTGCCAGACAATGGAGTGCAAGAGCATGAGAATAACCTTCTGCCTCTCTTCCAAAAATTGATTCCTGTGTGTGTAAGTTCCACTGCATGTCAGTCACTAGCAGGATGGTAGATGTCAGGAGTAAATACATTGCACTCAATAATAATTCCAAGTTCTGCTGTGAACACCAATTTCAGAGGCTGTAGGAAGGAACCAAATGCTTCTCATTAAGACACGTGATGAACCACATGATTTTGGAACAACATGTTTTAAAGTTAATTGTAGAACAGAGAAACCCATAATGTCATGATGTCAAAAACATAAAGTGTGGAAAGGAAAAAAGTACCAGTACAAAAAAGCACAAGTAGAAAGTACTGGAAAGTGTATAATTTTTCAGTTAAGTCGGAATGTGCATACAGTCTTCCAGATGTTTGGACTAGAACTCTTTTGGTCTCTTGCCATTAGCTTTGCTGGCTGGGGCTTCTAGGAAATGAACTGCAAAACACTGGAAGAGCCAAGAATCCCATATGCCTGAGTTCAGCAATGGAAATTAAACTAGCAAATTGTGAACAAACAAACAAACTGTACAATACTAATCTGTTTGAAAGGTGTGTGTTTTTGTTTTGTTAAAAACAAACAAACAGTGGAGCATGAAGTTGAAGGCCAGCATCCCTAGGTTTTTGTGGGGTTTTCGGGCTTTGTGGCTATGTTCTAGATGAGTTTATTCCTGATGTTTTGTCAGCATCTGTGGCTGGCATCTTCTCTGAAAATGCCAGCCACAAATGCTGGCGAAATGTCAAGAATAAACTCTTTTAGAACATGGCTACATAGCCCGAAAAACCCACAAAAACCTATAAACAGTATGGCCTTTATTATGCAAAAAGTTGCCCTTGACCTGCCTGGACTGGAGCATCTTGCTACTGTTGTGAATTTCAACTGAACTGGTTTCACATTTATTATCTTGAAAGAACACCATGCACAAGTATGAAGGACATGAAGTAACAGTGAGACACACAGGGCCCGGTTTGTTGCATTTCACTAACCCTCAGCACCACCAGTCTGAACCCACAGCCAGTGCCTCACCAAAAGCGAGTCTCATTGCGCACATGCAGCAAGGACATCATGCCTCTGTTGTGGTCAACTGTGTGATTCTCCTCTGTGTGCATGTGCATTGCTGTGGGGAGCTTTTTATGTACATGTAGCCTTGGGCAGCATCAGGGGAATGTCAAGAATAAAAATGAAATCAAATAGTGCATTTAAAAGGACAGGTTTCATATCATTGTCTTTGTTTGCCTGAATGTTAAAAGGTTACTATTAAGACAGACTCTATCCACAGGAACCCACCACCCTCCACATACTCGCTAGTTTCTTCATCATGGCTACTCCCTGATTTCAGCTTTTACTACCAGACACATGCAGTGAGGACAGGATCAATAAAGAAACAGAAGCCCAACCAATTCCTCCAAGTCAGAACTGTTGAAGGAAAGGATTTGCCTCAGTCAAGACAGAACTTAGAAAACTCTTGCTGACTTGTTTAGGATGCAGCCTATAAAAGAATTGTGAAGGACTGTGGAAAGATCACATCATCTTTTTGTTCTTGAGTTGCTCCTTTGCATCTTACCCGAATGTCGGCATCTCCTGCACTGTTCAGGTTCTGACACTGTAAATTATAGCCTCCTTCCCAAGTGGCAAGAATTAGCTGAAAGAAAAACATATTCTGTTACTTTTTGGAATTAGGACTGGATGATGTTCAACAATTCATATAGCAATAAAATTAGATTAGTATTTCCATGAATAAAAATGCACATTTCCCTCCAACTTTACTGATTTCACAAGATCCTCCTCCTCCTCCCCCTCCTCCTCCTACTGCTTCTGGTCTCCTATTATTTTTTGAAAAAAATTATCCCAAAGATTAGGCACATTACAAGTCAATATTACAACATATTCCAAGTATAAGAGTCAGAATAGGAAAAATGTTACAATCGCAGAGTCCCTTGCGTAGAACTAAAGCAAAGAAGTGCAACTCAGTGCACAGTTAAACTAATTTAAATTTCACTCCAATACTGTGACACTTAAAATGTTTTGGTTCTCATAATAGGTGGCTAGCTTGAAGTTGTTTTTCCATTTGCAGGGTGTGTAATTCATCCAATCAACCCAAGATGCCTAAAATTACATGTAATTAGTAAAAGAACACAAGAAACATGAAACCACAGCAGTAACAAAATGGCAAGCATCTACAAAAATCTTCAAATGCAAAACCTCCAATGTCATGAAAAACAAAACAAAACAAAAACATTTTGCATGGCCTAAATTAATGTGTTTGAAACTTCTACCATTTATTCAGCTCAGTGCTGATGTCGTTCACACTAATTAGACATATGTGAAGCCATTCCTGGTGGGTATCTACCAATCAGTGGAACTAATGGTAATGGTTATTAGCCCATTAGAGTTTAAACATCCTATGGAGAGGTCCTTCTCTCTGTCCCACCACCTTTGCAGGCTTTTTTAGTGGGAACAAGGGATAGGTCCTTCTTGGTGGCTGCTCTCAGAATTTGGATGCCCTTTCTAGCAAGGTCAGGATGGCCCCATCTTTGCTTTCCTTCTGGTCAAGACATTTCTGTGCCATCACATTTTCCCCAGATAACCAGGGTTTGGCTTTTAATGTTGTATGGATCTGTTTTTTAAGGTCGGAATACAATCTTTTTAGAGCAGTGGTTCCCAACCTGTGGGTCGGGACCCCTTTGGGGGTCGAATGACCCTTTTATGGGGGTCGCCTAAGACCATTGGAAAACACCTACTTAATTACAGTTATGAAGTAGCAACAAAAATAATTTCATGGGTTTGGGTCACCACAACATGAGGAACTGTATTAAAGGGTCGAGGCATTAGAAAGGTTGGGAACCACTGTTTTAGAGGGATGTGGTGGGCTTAGCATTTAAGATGTGAATTGTGATGACTGCAAGGTCAGCAGATCAGCAGGTCAAACCCCAAGCACCATGTGACGGAGTGATCACTAGTCCTAGCTTCTGCGAACATAGCAGTTTGAAATAATGTAAAAGTGCAAGTAGATAAATAGCTACCATTTTGATGGGAAGGTAACAGCATTCTGTGCAGTCATGCTGGCCACATGTTCACAGAGTTGTCTTTGAAAATGTCGGCTCTTCACCTTAGTAACAGGGATGAGCACCGCTCCTTACAGTCAGACATGACTAGACAATCTTGTCAAGGGAAAACCTTTACCTTTACTTTTACCTTTATACAATCTTTTAACATATTTTAATATTTGTAATGTTTAAAGTTTTAACTCCATGAATTGTTTAATTGCTTTTTAAAACATGTATTTCTACTTTTAATACTTTTATATTGTCTTTAATATATTATATGTTATATATTAGTTACTTTGAATCTCATTATCAGGAAAAAGGGGGAATACAAATGAATAAAATAATAATGATGATGCTGACAATAATCTAATAATCTTACATGTGGTTTTTGCATGGGTGAACTTTGTCCTGAAGAATTACTTAGGACAGGAATGGAAGTCTCTTCTATGTTCAGATTCTATGTACTGATGCAAAAGAATTCCTTTATAAATTCAGTTTACCACAAGAAAAGATGGGCAGTCCTCTAACAGCATAATCATGTGTATCTACACAGAAGTGTTGTGTGCCTTCAAGTTGTTTCCAACCTATGGTGACCCTAAGATAAACATATCATAGAATTTTCAAAGGCTGAGAGTATGTGACTTGCCCAAGGTTTCCATAACCAAGCATGGATTCAAACCCTAGCCACCAGAGTTGTGGTCTAATGCTCAAACCACTACACCACACTGGCTCCCTACTCAGAAGTGAGTCCCATTTAATTCAATACGGCCAGCCTTCCATTTTGTTGGCACATGACACATAGGCTGCCCTAGGCCTTAACAAATAGGACATGCAGATAGGAATCTGGAAGTATAGCCAGGTTCTTTAGGCTCATGAGCAACTGCTGATGATCACTTCCTTGTCAGCTTTTTAGTTACTATTCCAAAAGTGCAATTGATGAATTCTGGAGGGCAATGGGCATGGCAAACCTAACTAAGCACAACACTTCACTCTGCTGCTGGCAGTGCTGCCTGTAACTGATACTGCCCATTAGTCATTCTTTATGCTGGCTTTTTGCCTGAGCAGCTTTTCAGTTGTCCTCTTCTTGAAATCCCAGGACAAACGTCCTTATTCAGAGGTGGAAAGGAAGAAATGATTTCTAAAATATTTCAGAATCTTTTCTTGTAGTACTATAAAGTACTGCTCACAGTGCATGTCACAATGCTACTTCACTTTCCCTTCATCAACATCCTGCAAAACTAAAGGAGTTTAACAACAACAACAACAATCCTGTAACTTTATGAGGATGGAGCTACATCCCTCACCTGATAATGCTAGTGAACAACACAATGCACAATGCACTCTGAAGCACATGTACAGATGTGGAACATGTTCTGTTGTGGACTGGGACTTGATGTGCATCTAGACTGTTGCACAATGGCCATGCTGCTGGCTTCATTTGTTCAATGGTCCAGGAGACATAGCTACATCCATCCTGAGAAGATAAGTGTTGCAACATCACAATTCACCATGACATGATTGTAAGTCAATTTACAATAATGTAAATCCAGAGGAGGGTGACCAAAAGGGTGAGTAGTCTGGACACTATGCCCTATGAGGAGCAGCTTAGGGAGCTGGGTTTGTTTAGCCTGGAAAAGAGAAGGTAAGAGGTGACATGATAGCCATGTTTAAATATTTGAAGCAATGCCATACTGAGGATGGAGCAAGCTTATTTTCTGCTGCTCCAGAGACTAGGGAATAGAGTGAGGCATGCAAACTACTGTACAGGAAAAGAGATTCCACCTCAACATTAGGAAGAACTTTCTGATGGTAAGAGTTGTTTGAAAGTGAAACACACTGCCTCAAAGTGTGGTGGAGTCTTCCTTTTTTGGAGGTTTTTAAACAGGGGTTAGTTGGCCATCTGTCAGGAATGCTTTGACTGTGTCTTCCTGTATTTCAGGGGGTGGAATGGATGGCCCTTGTGGTCTCTTCTAACTCTATGATTGTCAGCCCTCATTCTTCCAGGCTGTATGCCTAGAGAACAAAGTATAGAATTGAGGTTTTGTTTTGTTTTTAAAGAAAAATTGTCTGGAAAAACTCTACAACATCCATTCCAGGTGTTAAAAGGGAATTGGGCTTTATCTGCTGATGTTGCAGCTTAAGAAATAAATGATTTATGACAAGGCAAGGCAAACTTCTAAGCACCACTATAGAAGCAGAATCTGTTCCAAGGGAGGGCAAAGTCAGGGTGATGGTGGACATGGCTGTGGAAGTTTTCAGGAATTATAATGCTACTCTACTAAATTCTGGAGATTAATGAAATGGTCATTATCATGAGACATTGTCCCTTTAATTTGGAAATGTCAAGTGCCTGAAGTTAAAATAATTCAGAGCATATCTATTTGTACCCAGACGAATGTGTGAGAAGCAGATGGGAACAGCAATGTGACGGTTGCATACCAACACATACATTTTCAGGAAACTTAAGGAGCATAGATTTCTTAGTCATTAAATCAGGGTGCATATCATTTCACATGCTTAGAGGGTGGCATGAGGTCATGAAGGAAAGCAAGGAAGCTGGAGGGGGAAGTCTGACTAGAAAATAAGCTGGGTGCTTCATTAAAGGGTCTGAAATCCTATGACCAAAAAGCTTATCCCACCATCCCTTTGTATATTTCCCCTTTTAGTACAGTGCTAAAATAAGCTTTCTGTGATTGTACAAAATTTCTTGCACCAGTATCTTTCCTAGGAGAGTGAAATAGAAAAGCGGTACTTCTAAATTATCTATATGTATCCTTTTTTAAAAAAAATGGAATAAATTATTTCCATACCACAGAATTCTAAAGAGATCTATTCAGAAGATGTAAGCTGGTATTCCCTGAACACCCTGAAGTCAGGCAGACCAAATGCAAATCTTAATAGGAAATGTTTTAAACAAACACCACTCAGAAAAGTGGACAAAGTCTTGTCTTTTGCAAAGCCTTGTAGAAAGTATGTATCAATGGATCATGAAAATTTTCTCACCATCCATTGCAGCAATGGGGAAATACGTGGTACTCCAGATGTTGTACAACTGTTCCTCACATCAGCCCTAATCAGCAAAATCAATGGTGACGGATGATGGGAGCTGTGGACCAACAAACGTCTCTGTTCCCCATTCCCGATCAAACACCCAACCTGCTGGATGATGCAGTGTGGATGGCAGCAAGCTGATCCTATTTGGAGCTCGACTATATGCAGTAACCTGGCCTAGATAGTACTACATAAATAGCCATTTCAGGTTGCAAAGTGAAAGGAACCTCCCCTTCCCCCCAGTACTATATCTATAGGATGCAACCAGCCTCCTGTGCCTCTCTAACTGACCAGGCTCTGACTCAGTGGTTATCAACCTTTGGTTTTTAACTTGGTCTCCCAGAATCTTTAGCTAGGTTGGCTTGGGTTCCTGGAGTTCAAAATATCTGGAGCACCAAAGGTTGAGAACCAACACTCTAACTAGTTTCAGGTCTGAGATTGCCCCTTGGGCAACAGAAGGCTTCCGGTCTGCCTATGTGCCTCTCTTGTTTCATTTTACACTCATCTTCCCAGAGCTGCACTGTATCTTTATTTAATCCTCAAAGGGCAGCTGATCTAACTCAGTGATTTATCTTGTCTCTAGGTCTGACCCTTCCATTAGGCAAGGAGAGGCTGCTTTTCAATGTAGCAGAGCATGGGAGTCATCCAAGTGCTACGAACTGTTATTAAATCTGACCTTACTGTATTTATATTGACATGGCTAGGGAGAAGCATGCTTGAGGTCTTCTGCCTAGATGTCAATGAAAGTTCACTGGCTTTGGACACTATGTACTTTTACTTAGGTGAATGGGATGCCTCATTTGCTATTCTGATTCAAGCAGGAAAATTACCCAGTTAGCCCTGCTTGTACATGGTGTGGATTTACTTTCACATTTCCACCAAGGTGAATGATTCCCAATCTTTGGTCCCAGTTTTGGTAGCTGTAGGCCAGCACCTGGAGACTGAAATCTAAGAACAAATCAAATAGACCCTCACTGTTGTGTCTGATTCTGTCAGATGCCTGTAGTCCCTATGGCATGGTGCAGATTGGATCAACTTGTACAATGAGGCGGCCTGTGGCTTCATCAGAATGTGGAAAATAAATCCATTCTTAATTTTCTCACTCCTCCTCTCCTAGTTGCTCAGAGTCTAACAGGACTGGTGCTGGACCTGATCCCTTCTGAGGTTCGGCACCAAGAGAACTCCTGTTCAACTGGGAGCAACTTTGGAAGAAGCAATGATAAAAATCAAGAGTGGGTTTGCTGCATCCCCAGTAGAAGATCCATTAGGTATTTTTTTAAAAAAACATCAGCAAAGAGCATGCAGTGCTGCAACCTAAGGTCCACATGCAGTTGTTAGTGCCAACTAAAGTAAACCCACTTAATAAAAAATAACTTGGTAAGTTGATATTTCTGTAAATGTCACTGGTTCAAGGAGTTTATTCTAGATTTAGGCATAGACACTGTATGTTGTTATGTCTGCAGTAATATCATTGACATTATCACTGGAAGAAATGAGGAAAATGTTTTATTCTACAATGATTTTCTATTATAGATGTTAATACACTATGCGTAGCATATTTGTAGTAATGCAACTCATCCTGGGACCTGTGATATATTATTAGGTCCTAGACAGCAAATACTACAGAATTCCACCCAACAGCAAAACATCCTGTTCTTTAGTCTTAGGGGGAAATACATTCCCTCAGATGACCTGATTAACAAGTGTTCATTGTAATATGAGTCGTCAATGGCCTCTATTTTGCAATTCAAGTATAAACAGATTCAGCTCATAATGACAGCTTTGTTACAAGCATCTGTCTCTTGGCTATGTGAACATGTGTATAAGAATATGAGAAAGAGAATGCTTAACATTCACAGTCGTTTCTGAAAAATCACTTGGTCAATGCAAACCATGTCAATCTGCAAAAGGACTTCTAATACATTTACTTACATTTAAAAGACAGCCTGTTGAAACCATTTGACAAAGCAAGATTAACAAGCCAAGAGTAAACACTGCAACACAGCAAACATTGTATGCTAAGTATGTAAGTTGCAAACTGTGTACCACATCTGAGCAGAAACTAACTGATCAACAAGAAAGGTCTGCACATGCAGCACAGGCAGATGTACACTGTAGATTGATGTACAAAGCAGATACTGATGTGTACATGTACAATACATCTCATCTCATGGAGTCTGACAAATGCTTACACTCCAACTGTCCCAATTTGGCAGAGACAGTCTCTCATCTCCCTTTTTCCAGCTCCTAAAATGTGTCAGTTTCTCTTCCACTTTGACCCCTTGTCCACAGCTTACTTCAGTTGCTGCAAACTGAGTTCAACGTGCAAAAGGATTTTGCTTAGCTAACTCAAGAGGAGGGAGAGGGCAGAATCTTGCCCTTGCCAGTCAGCTCAGGCACAAGCAAAGCACCACAGCCTCTTCTAGCTTGTGTGTTTCCCCTCATTCATAGCTTTTAGTATCTTGATCACGCTCCAATGTTGCATTGCCACATGCTTCTTAATTTTCATCTATAACTAGTCAGAGGCTGAGCAGATGTGTTTATCGATGTTGTTTCCCCCCTTGAGGGTCACTATTATTATTATTATTATTATTATTATTATTATTATTATTATTATTATTATTAACCTTTATTTATGAAGCGCTGTAAATTTACACAGCGCTGTACATGCAATCTTTTTAGTTAGACGGTTCCCTGCCCTCAGGCTTACAAGCTAAAAAGACATGACACAGAAGGAGAAGGGAGTGGTGACGGGAAAGGGTAAGAGGTCCAGCAGTTCCTCTCAACCTCCGAGGCCTGGACCAAGGCAGATGGACTGAAGGGAGGGCTTGGCTTCAAAATGGAAGGTTAATCATTATCCAGGGAAAATACATACTCACAAGTAGGATAATACATATACAGTACATAGCAATACAGGAAATGGATCGATAAACAGCCAACAACAGAACATCAGATAGTAAGCGACAATTATGCGATGCCTGGGAAGGCTTCTCTGAATAGGATGGTTTTCAACTCCGTTTTGAAGCTGGTTAAAGAAGTGATGGCTCTTGCTTGTGGAGGAAGAAGGTTCCAGGAGTGAGGGGCAGCAAGTGAAAAGGGGCGAATCCGGGATGGGGCAGAGGAAATCCTGGGCTGAGACAGGAACCCTTGACTACCAGAACGGAGGGCCCTGGTGGGAAGGTGAGGAGAAAGAAGGTCTGATAAGTAAGGAGGGGCCAGTCCATGGAGGGCTTTGAATGTCGACAGCAGGAGCTTATACTGAATGCGGAAAGGGAGAGGGAGCCAGTGAAGGGATGCCAACACAGGAGAGATGTGGTCAGAGCGGTGGGTGGAAGTGATAATGCGTGCAGCTGAATGCTGGACAGAGATTAAAGGACGGAGGTGAGAAAAAGGAAGCCCAGCCAGGAGGACATTACAGTAATCAAGTCGTGAGATCACTAGGGCATGGACCAGGATCTTGGCAGTAGAGGCGGAGAGATATGGTCGGATTTTGGCAATATTGTACAAAAAGAATCTACAAGCCTTGGCTGTGGTCTGGATCTGAGGGATACACGACAGAGAAGAGTCAAAGATAAAGCCAAGACTGCGGGCTTGCTGGACTGGTTGAATGGAAATGTTGTCCACAGAGACAGAAAAGGAGTGTTGAAGGTTGGGCTTAGGAGGAAAGACAAGAAGCTCCGTCTTGGACATGTTGAGCTTCAAACGCCGATGGCGCATCCACTGCGAGACAGCTGTAAGGCAAGACGAGACTTGCTGTTCAAGCCTTGGAGAAAGGTCAGGGGCAGAAAGATACAGCTGGGTGTCATCGGCATACAGATGGTAGGAAAAACCAAAAGAGCTGATGAGTTTTCCTAAGGACAATGTGTAGAGAGAAAACAGAAGGGGACCCAGAACAGAGCCCTGGGGAACTCCAACAGATAAGGGAACAGGAGAAGAAGTCAGACCCCCTGCAACTACTGCAAAAGATCTGCCAGACAAGTAAGATCTAAACCAGTCGAGAACAGAGTCTGAGAACCCAAGGTCAGAGAGTATGTCAATTAGGAGACAGTGATCAACAGTGTCAAAGGCTGCAGACAAATCGAGAAGAATGAGAACAGAGTAAAGGCCATTAGCCTTGGCCTGTAAAAGGTCATTCGAGATCTTAGTGAGAGCTGTCTCTGTAGAATGCCTTGGGCGGAAACCAGACTGAAAGGGATCGAGAATGGAGTTGGCTTCAAGAAACTCAAGACAGCGCGAATAGACAACCCGTTCCAAAACCTTAGAAAGAAAGGGGAGAAGAGAAATCGGACGATAGCTAGACAAAGAGGAGGGGTCAAGAGAAGGTTTTTTCAGAATTGGGGAACTGAGAGCATGTTTGAAGTCCGACGGGAAGGAGCCTGTAGAGAGAGAGAGAGATTGAAGATATGGAGAAGCGAGGGCAGAAAGGAGGGAGCTATAGAGATTAGAAGATGAGTAGGAATAGGCTCAAGAGGACAGGTAGCAGGTTTGGAAGAGTTCAGAAGTGTAGAGAGTTCATCCAAAGAGGCAGGAGGAAAGACAGAAAATTTGTTAGGCGAAGACGATAGAAGATTAAGAGCAGAAGAAGAATCAGGAGGGACTATCTCAGAGCGAATAGTGGTAATCTTAGAGATGAAATAGTTAGCAAAGTCATTAGGAGAGAAAGATGAAGAGACAGGAGGAGAGGGAGGTTTAAGCAAAGTGTTGAAGGTGGAGAACAAACCCTGCGGGCACCTCTCATTGGCAGAGATCAATGATTTGTAATAATTCTGTTTAGCCATAGAGAGGGCGCGTGAGAAGGAAGAAAAAACAAATTTGAAATGGATAAAATCAGCCCACTCTTTGGACTTTCTCCAAAGACGTTCGGCCGCTCTAGAGCAGGACCGGAGAAACTTAATGTTGGGGGTAAGCCAGGGCTGAGGTCTAGTCTTGGAGGAAGAAGTGCGTACAGAGACAGGGGCAAAATGGTCAAGAGTTGAGGAAAGAGTGGAGTTAAATAAAGACATAGCTGAATCAGCAGAATCCCCGAGATTTAGGGAAGAGAGAGATGAATCCAGGGTCAGACCAAGATGGTTAGAGTCGACAGATTGAAGATCACGAAAAAGACGTTGAATAGTATGGCGAGGAGGAGGAGTATAAGTGAGAGCAAAGGAGATTAAATGATGGTCAGATAGTGGAAAGTCAAGTGCCAGGTAGTCAGAAATGGCGCAGTTTGCAGCAAGAACTAGGTCAAGACAGTGACCAAGAGAATGAGTTGAAGAGTTGGAGTGTGGTTGGAGGCCAAAAGAAGCTAGCAGAGAGTTAAAGCGAGATGTTGTAGGGTTATTGGAATCGTCAACGTGGATATTAAAGTCACCTAGGATCAAAGTGGGGACTGAATCTGAAAGGAAGAATGTCAGCCATGATTCAAAGTCAGATAGGAACTGGGTGACAGAACCAGGAGGGCGATAGATGACTGCAACCCGGAGCTGTAGAGGAGAAAAGAGTCTAATAGGATGAAACTCAAAGGAAGAGAAATGATAGCTGGGGGGAAAGATAGAACTTGAAACTGGCAGGAGTTAGATAGCAAGATACCAACCCCTCCTCCTCGACCCTCAGGACGGCTTGTGTGCGTGAAGGAGAGACCACCAAAAGAAAGGGCAGAGGAGGTTGCAGTATCATGGGCTGATAGTATAACAGGTGCAACTGGAGCTGGCTCAGGGGAAAGAAACAGGGAGTCATTTCAAGTCTTCCTCAGACCTATTGCTCCTCTGTGCCTTGGGATCTGGGTCTTTGATGAGACTTCTCTGTTTAGGAAAACATTTAGGATAAGCAAAGAGACTCTTTAAGCCCAACCCATGCTTGCGATGAAGAGAGGACTCTGTTCCTTTTGAACTGGGTTAGGAAGGAACTGTGGAGAGAACTAGTTCAGAATCTAGCAAGACAAACTGGTAGAGAAGGAGAGACATTGCATTTCTGCTTTGTTCAGGAAGGAAGAGAACTCAGCACTCCAGAGTTCCTGCTTTACTGAAGCCCTGCTTTCTATGTAGGTTGCCTATTTTTAGATGATCTTCAAAGAGCTACTGTTTAATCCATGGTTTTAGATGGGTTGCAGATATAATGCAGTCAGTACTTAAAGACAGCAGCTTGCTGGGCTTTACGGAGCCAGAGATCTCAGTTATTTAAAGGTAGCAGAAGACATAACTTTTACTGAATATCCAAAATGTGATTACTATCTTGGGGAACCAACCACTTTGTAGAGATGTGAGAAATGTCCAAAGTAACAACAGCCTTTAAGGTGTTAAAAGATTCTTGGTCATTTTAAATAAGCTCCTTAGGCAATTGTCCACATTATTGGTTTGTCTATTTTCAAACTGCCTGGAGAATGTTTAACAATGAAACGCTCAGTAGTAAGATTACCAGAGGCAGACCCTGGAAAAAAAATCATTTTAGTACAGTAACTTTTGGGAGATTCTGGAAGTTGTGATGCAAACAACAACAACAACAACAGAACAAAACAAAAAACTGCCAAGCTCTGCAAAACCCCAGAAGCACTTCCTTCTGGAAATTGATGAAGACCTGCTTGCAGGCATGAGGTTTCTGGTGCAGATTGTCAGCTCCCACAGAGCCTACATATCTGGTCAAGGAGATCACAGAGTAATGGTGGGGAGCTTTTGATCCTCCAGGTGTTTTGTACTTCAACTCCCAGAAGCCCCAGACAGCATGGCCAATGTAAGGGATTGTGAGAGTTGTAGAACAAAATATCTAGAAATTCCCAATTCCTGGCCCAAAACATTAGAAAGAGAAGGAATAGTTACACACTGAATGTAGACAGATAGCAATGAATTGTTTCAACAACCTTAGTTGCTTAAACTATAGAAAGGAAAGAACAGCACTCTCTAATACAAAAAAAACCCACCCAATTCTGATACCATTCAGCTGAACCCAAAGCCCAACAACAAAATTGTATTGCAGTTAAGAAGGCTCACCTCTATGAGCATGTAAAAGGAAAGAATTGTGACTCCGAGGTTATATACAATAAGAAGACCCCTGAGTGACAAAGCTGGCCTGTTCTTCATGAATGTGGTGCCCAGCCATATGAAGAGCAGATATAAAACAGTGAGGGAAAGGGTTGGTAAGCAGGAATCCAGCATAAGCCATCCTCTGACCCTGGGATCTGAAGAAACAAAATATAAAGACCCAAGGAATTAATACATACAAATATTTCTTGATCAATACAAACATTCAATAGGTGATAACAATTCAATTTCCTAATAGTCATCCCGCTCTAGTATTCTAATCTTTACAACTCTCTTCCAGAGTGCTCTTATAACATGTCTAGATCAGGGTTGTCAGTCCACTAAGGAACTTTTTTGTTGATTAATTATTTGCCTTTCACCCAACTGATTATGCAATTAAATTCAAAAGATGTGCACATTACTAAAATCTCAATAAAGCAGCACAACATAATACTGAAGGATGCACTAGCATTTTTGGTATAATACCTGCCAAGCCTGTTTTAACAAAGTTCCATATGTGAAACATAACAGTCCAGTTTAGTCACAAATATGCCATCCTGTCCTGAAATACATTACTCACTGGTGGCTACTTCCATATAATTTCTGAAGTGTCTAATACTGTATTTCTCAACTTTAAGGAGGGAATCAGGGGTTATACATATATATATTGTGCATTTATTTTGAGCCATGTCAATTAATCAAACGGAGACATTTCTTTATGTTCTTTCTAATTCATCCATCCTCCAAATTGGGACAAACTGCATGGGATGATTCCATTTTATCCTTAGGTTAGACTGAAAGATAGTGATTGGATCAATTTCCCCCAGAGAGTTTTAGCATCAGCGGTGGCTGGTGGTTTCCACATCAGCGGAATGGTGACTCTGCTCTGGGTGTTGGCTTGAAATTTAAATGAGCTATCCATGGTGCCAAAGTTATTTTGGAGCTAGGGTTCAGCAGATTGGATAGCTCCCTTTTGGACTAAAACCTGGAGGTGATTCACCACCATGGCTGCACCCGCACTGCAGAAATAATCCAGTTTGACTCCATTTTAATTGCCACAGCTCAGTGCTATGGAATTCTGCAAACTGTAGTTTCATAAGACATTTAGCCTTTTCCATCAGAGAGCTCTAGTGCCACGCCAAACTACAAATCCCAGAATTCCATAGGACTGAGTTATGGCAATTAAAGTGGTATCAAAGTGGATTATTTCTACAGTGCAGCTGCAGTCCATGTTGACCTCAGAGCCACCAGCTGACTCTGTTTATAGGTACATTATGTTATGAATGAGGATATCTGCAGCAAATTCACCCCAGAACTTCTATAGTATCTTTATCCTTCCATCAAGTGTTATGCTTTAAAAGAGTAGAGCATGTATAAGGACAATGGGCCATGCATGCTTCTCTCATCTTCAATGTCCCTACATATGGTGGTGGTCCATTGGTCTCAGACCCTCCAATTTTTAATAGGAAATTTGGGGAAGGAAGACTGAATAGGCTGGGACAGAAAGGGAGCACCATATTTCTTTATATGTACTGTCAGCCCTCCATATCCACGGATTCTGTATCC
>NC_056525.1:170639451-170706691 GCF_019175285.1 Sceloporus undulatus
ATGGATTCAGCCATCCACAGCTTGAAAATATTTTTTGAAGCAAATCTTGATTTTGCCATTTTATATAAGGGACATCATTTTACTATGCCAAGGGATCTTGTAGCAGCTTTGGGACTAACTGAAACAGATACAGTAAGTTGGTAGCATGAGCTTTTATAGACTTGAGCCTACTTCCTCAGGTGCATGTGCGCAAGTCTACGGAAATTCATGCTACCAACTTCTCTCTTTCTGTTAAATCTCAAAGGTGCAAAGTCCCTTTGCATACTGATTTTCCAAACTAACACTAACATGTATTTGAATTTTACCATTTTACTATGCCACTGCATATAATGGGACTTGATTTGGGTATCCATAGGGCATCCTGGAATGAAACCCCAGCAAATACCAAAGGCCCACTGTATTGTTCTATTGGCCAGAATCTAGCCTGTTCAGTCATAATTCTGGAATACATTTTCAGTGATGCCAAAAATTTTAGCATCACCCAGTGTGCAGGGTGGAAAGATGGAAATAAGACATGCCTGAAGACTGAAGTCTACTGGAGGGGACCTCTTCCGTGCCCCTCTGGTAGGGGTCATACATTGTGGGAGGGCATGGGAGATGGTCTTTTCTACACTAGCAGCACAGTAGTGGAATGCTCTGCTCTTAGAGGGCCAACTGGCATCAACCATTTATGTGCTGAGACAAAATATGGGTTTTTTTTTTTTATTAAACCCTTCGAGCCTAATTGATTTTATCCACTTTCTGCATGTGGTTTAGTTGCCTCCTGTTTTTAAATTGTACGACTTTTAAAAAGTAAATGATTTAATATATTTTTAGTCTTCTAAAATTGTTCTGATTTATGGTTTTAAACTGATTTAGTAATAAGCAATCCTGAGATATAGGGTGGGATAGAGAGCCCAGTGCGATGTAATGGTTTGAGCATTGTACTACAACTCTGGAGCCCAGAGTTTGAATCCCCACTCAGCCATGGAAATTCACTGGGCAAGTCACAGTCTCTCAGTCTCAGAGGAAGGTTGTGGCAAACCCCTTCGGAACAAATCTGCCAAGAAAACCCCTTATGGCCTTAGGGTCACCATACAACAAAAATAGAAAGCACACAGCAACAAGTAGAAATATTTTAATTAAAAATTATGCAATAAAACAATTGTAGGAAACTACTCTAAACTATTCTAAAGTCTTCGTTTGAAGCTATTTATATTTCTTCACATTATACAAGTTTGAAAAACAGAGACATAAAATATTATAATCATAGATGTCATTGCTTTTAAGGATATCAGATCTGAAATCCCCAGTGTGTTTAAGACTGCAGCATCATGTACTGCTTGGTACTTGCTGTGCAAACCACCCAAACATTCTACTATGGCATCTGCACATAATTAAAAGGCACGATCCCTGTAAAGGTACTTCCATTTTAATCAGGGTTTCTCACCTATGTATCAACCATATTCATCTGAGTAGTACATACTTTGAGAGCAAAGCAAAGTAAGTAACCCAATAATTGTAGCATATATTCTGTTTTCTCGATGTAGATACTTTAGGCTGGGCCAGGAAGCAAGCTCCTTCAGTCCCTTACCATTGGATGTGCTAGATGCCACTGCTAAAAGTTGAAGACCAAAACATCTGGAAGGCCAGAGTTCCCCATCTTAGTCCCAGGCTGTCCTTTGCATCTTAGTGCCCTCCAGGGGCTTTAGACTATACTGTAGTTCCTATCACTACCAGACAGCATAGCTAATACCTCCAGAGAATTACCAGATTTGTGGGCACCTGGCTAAAAGACTTTTTCATTTCTGGGTAAGTAGTGGTTTAAACCAGGAAACTAGTGGTTGTGATCTTTAAAGCCCTACATGGCTTGGGTCCAGGCTTTCAGAAAAAAACTATATCTCCCTGTACAAGTTTCTTGACTTTTAAAATCTTTCTCTTGGTCCCACTGTTGCAGACATACAATAAGGACACAGGAGAGAAGAAACAGGAGAGTCCCTTCTCAGTGGCTGCTCCCAGGCTGTGGAATTCCCTCCCATGGGAGGTCCAGCAGACCTCCTGTCTGCTCTTTTTCCTCTGGCAGGTCTTTTTATTTAAGCAGGTCTTTAGTTCTTAAATTATGTGGCATAAGGGTGTTTTCATAACGGTGAGCTGTGCTTTCTTCTTATTATATTTTCAATGAATTTAAACTGTTTTTTTAAACCTTACAAGAGAATAATTTGTTCAATTGCTTTTAAACTTTTTGAAAAATTGTTTTTAGCTCAGCCTTGTTTTAAATTATTGTAAGTGCTTTGGGTCCCATGGCATTAGAAGACATAGAGTACAAATGAGAGGGGGGGGGATCTTTGTTCTTTGGGACATTTTGGACATCACTGATTCAGCGCTGACCATTGAACATGCTGCCTGGGGCTTCTGGGAGTTGAAGGCTGAGGACCAAAGGTTGAGACCCACTGGTTTAAACAACAGCTTATATGAAAAGGTGAGTAGGGGACATAACTCAGTGTAAGCAAACCATGCTTTGAGACCATGACCTAACACAGTGGGCAAAGAACATGGTTAACAAACAGGGATTTCTTTATCTGCATAAACAAAAGTACAGTGGGCCCTTTGTAACCGCTGGAGTTTTGTTCCAGGAACCCCTGTGGATACCAAAATCTGTAGATGTTGCTTTAAATACAATGGCATAGTAAAATGGTGCCCCCTATATAAAATAGCAAAATCAAGGTTTGCTTTTGGGAATTTGTATCTTTGTGGAATATTTTCAAACCACAGATGCTTGAATCCATGGATGAAAAACCCATAGATATGGAGGGCTGACTACAGACATTTTAAGTGCTTAAAAAAAATTAAAAATGGGCTGCCTTAACAGACTGTTGGTAAGGAAGCTGGGGCTGGGAGCACTGTTTAATGATTAAAAGGAAGAAGTGTTGGCAGGTGTTTAGCCTTGGTAATGACCCTGGAAGCTATGTTGCTTTATTCTAAGCTTTCTGTGGACAGAATCAGAACTTGAGAACATGACTTTGCTTTGATTGTCAGTTCCTGCATGGCAGGGGGTTGGACTGGATGGCCCTTCTGGTCTCTTCCAACTCTATGATTTTAAGGCCTTTTTGGACAACAATTCCCAGAATCCCCCAGCTCCCAAACAACATATTTGTTGCATACAAGCACAAGAACTAGTCATGTGGGCCCGGCTGGAGGATTATGGGAGCTACAGTCCCAAAAAGAAACTGTTTGGAGCTTTGGAATGAATGCAGCTGGTCATTAGGGAGGGGAAGGCACTCTGTACATTGGAGCAGGCAGCCGCTAATTGTCTCTGGGGCTACTTTTTGGTTATGAGGACTGACTGTGGACTACACCAAGGAATGCTGCTGAATGCATTAAAGGATAAAAGGAAAAGGCCAACACTATGGCAGCCAGCAACTGCAAGGAATTCCTTCTCCTCCTCAGCCCCAGCTTTTGTACTTCTACCAAATCAACATGCTTTGGTATTCATAAATGCATACAACCCACAGTGGGGTGGTTGTTGTTGTTAGCTGCTCTCAACCCCATAGATGAGACATCTCCAAGAATTCCTAACTTCCAGTGCCCTGCCCAGATCCTGCAAGCTTTTGCCCACAACTCGCCTGATTGAGTCTATCCATTTGATTTGCAGTCTTCATTTCTTTCTTCTACCCTCTACCTTTCATAGTATTATTGGGGTTTTTTTTTGTTTGTTTTTTAGTGATCCATGCCTTCTCATTATGTGGCCGAAGTACAACACTCTCAACTTTCTCATCTTCCCAAGGAGAGCTCTGGTCTGATCTGTTCAAGAACCCATTTGTTTGCCTTCTTGGCTGTCCATAGTATCCTAAGTACTCTTCTCCAGCACATTTCAAATGAGTTGATTTTTTTTTCTGCCTGCTTCCTTCAATATCCAGCTCTCACATTCGTACATGGTAATTGAAAATACAATCGCCTAAACAATTCTGACTTCAATGCTCACTTGTATGTCTTTGCTCTTCAGTATCTTTTCCAGTTCTTTTATAGTTGCCCTTCCCATTCCTTGTTTATTTCTTATTTCTTGACTGCAGTCTCCATTCTGGTCAGTGTTTGATCCTAGATATGGAAATTCTTTAACTATTTGAATTTCCTCGTTGTCTAGATTGAATTTGTGTATTTCTTCTGTGGTCATTATTTTTGTTTTCTTTATGTTCAGCATCAGACCTGCCTTTGCACTTTCATCTTTGACCTTCCTTATTAACTGTTCCAATTCCTGAATGGTTTCTGCTAATATTATGGTGTCATTTGCATATCTTAGGTTGTTAAGGACATGTTACAGACATGCAAAAAGTACGTACTAGGTACGTACTAGGGTTATGAAAGGGCGTCCTTTCCAGATGCCCTAACCCTAGTACATACCTAGTATGTACAAAATGGTGGGGCCCATTCTACATGGGCACCGCCATTTTGACGTTGTGGACGCTTAGCGTCTGCACATTGCAGTGCGGTTATGATGCCACAAGTGTGCCATTGGCACCTTGTGGCATCATAACCGCGCCAGAAAAAGAACCCGCTTTTTGAGGGTTCTTTTTGCTGCGCCAGAGAATCGCGCGATTTGTCTGCTGCGGTTCCCTGGTGCAGCAAACACGGGTGCTGGCAGAGCGCAAATTTTGGGCGCTCTGTAAAGCGCCAATGTTGCTTCCTCCTACCTTCAGTCCTCCTTTTTCTGATTCTAATTCTGCTTTTCTTATGATGTTTTCAGCATATAAATTAAACAAGTAAGGTGATAGGATGCAGCCTTACCTGACCCCTTTGCCTATTGGGAACCACTCTGTTTCCCCAAATTCTGTTCTGACAGTAGCCTTTTGCCTTGGTACAGATTCCTCATCAGGACTAACAGATGTAATATAAAACTGACTTAAGGTAACATTTCCCAAAAAAGGTCAGGTGCAAGAACACACTATCATGTTCTTTTATTTCTCATCATACCCCCTGGCAAAATACCTACATTTGTAATAAAAAATCAGATTCCCAGTTCTTGCTTTGTGCTTTGACTCAGGAGAAAATGGAAATCAGTGACCATGACATGAAGTAATATGTATCGAGGAATTTGTAACAGGGTGGCATTGAAGGATTCAGTGTCAAGTCTGTTCTAGCTACACAGTTTGCTGACCTGATTATGATTGGCAAGTATTAGAAACAAAATCCTCTGCATCAGCCTTTCCCCTACCTGGTGCCTTCCAGACAACAGCACCCCTGACCATTTCTCATGAAACTGGGACTGACCAGTCCAAGTATCTGGAGAGTACCATGGGCACAATCATGCATTGTGCTTGCAGGGAATACTTTTCCACTAGTGTAGTTCCAAGTAGCCACCCCTTCTAGTCCCCATGGAGGTAGCTTCCATGTGTACTCATTGGAGTTCCAGAGGGTGATGGCTCAAACCAACCAACCAACCATTTGTTGCAGTTACAGACCAGCACAAAAGAGGGTGATGAGTTTTCTGGCAGCAGAATTCCAACCGAACGCTGCTTTGGCACCCATGCCCACTAAATAGTTGTGGGAATGCACTCTGGCATTTGAAAGCCAGCATATGTCACTGATAGGATTCCAGGCCTGAAATACTTAATTTTTAATTTGTTTACTCAATTTATATTGGCATGGGACTCAAAACAGCTTACAATAATTTAAAATAAAAGGTTAGCTAATCTCTTAGTTTACGGAAGTAACCAAAAAAGCTCCCAAACAATTAAACAAGATTCTACAGTACTCCCTCTACATTTGCTAGGGTTAGGGGTGAAGGACCCCCACCACTGTGAATGTGGAAAAACTGGAAATGAAAAACCACTATTCTTTTTAGAACACCTCTCTAGAAATCTCCAGGTCCTCTAGTGCAACTCTATGGTTTTAACATCTGCCAGAGGTTGATCATAAAATCATGGTGGAGGATCTACAAATACCTAGAGAAGTGTAGCTCAACTATATGGTCAACTTCTGGCAAAGTTGTGTTGGAGAACATAGAGATTCTTATAGAGAACGCATTAATAAAACCCACAAAAAAATAACCAAAAATTAACTCTGCCCCCCCAAAACCCAATATTCCAGGCTGCTAACAAATGAAAAACACACAAATGTTTAACATTAAAATGTAATCAAATTGTCCATAACATTAAAAATAATTTAAACCATGCAATTTAAATGATAGAAAGTAGTTTTAAAACAGTGCAACTGAAAGCAGTACAACACCCAAGAGCCCATCACCTTCCAGAAGAAGCAGTGAAAAAACAGAGTAGATATCAATTTTTATATTAATTGATCAAGTACAATGGTTTCTTACATCCCATATGTGAGTCCTGATGATCCTATGAAATGTACTCAGAACTTTAATAGCTTTCTTTTTTTGCTATAGATAACAGAGGAAATATTTTCACAACTGTTTCCTCCTGGGGCACTGAACCTTTATATCAACTTTCCTTCATGAGAACCATCAACACCTCCATACAACGACACAAACTTTTCCTTTTAAATGAACACAGTAGCATCCACTCAGATAAAGTACCTTCAGAAATAATATGTACTCAAAGGTTTTATTAGCCACACCAATGCACAGAAACTTCAGTTGTATTGCTGGACAGATAAATAAATTAAAAAGGCTGAAACTCTGGAAAGGAAAAAGTGGAACTATTTTCTGAAATACTCACAGAAAAGAATAAGAATTTTTATTCTGGAAAAGCAAGTATCAAATCCTTATGCTTGATAGAATGTGGGTAATGCAAACTGAAGCCAGAGAGGTGTTTAGCTGCCAGGATTGGACCTCTATGGCTTGCATAATTCCTTGTCCTAGAAGCAGAGTAAATTGTGCAAAGGTGTAAATACTTTTGGCACACATTATGTAACTGTGCTGACTTTGTACAATTTATAGAACCTGTGCTGACTTCATATAATTTATAGAACAGTTATTTGGGGCATATGTGGAACAGACCTTATTTTATTTGTTTTCATATGCCTTCTAGTCAACACTGCTTTATGATGACCCTACCATAGGGTTTTCTTGGCATGATTAATTCAGGGGAGGTTTGCCATTGCATTCCTTTTAGGATGAGAGTACATGACTTGCCATAGGTCACCCAGTGGATTTCCATGGCTGGGTAGAGATTCAAACCAAGGTCTACCAGAGTCCAGCATTCAAACCATGACATCATATTGGCTCTCAGCTTAACCTTGTAATTGATGCTTTTGCTACTGCAAAGTACATGTTGCTTCACTATTCAGTGGATCTCTGGGGCACTCTTCTCTGAGGAAGCAATGGCTTTCCCACTGATCTTTTCATACAGCTTGGTTATATCTGGTTTGTAGCAATCCCTGCAATAGTCTCGAAAACTAGGAACAGAGGCAAGCCTTGTCAAATCTATGATAAATCTTCTTGCAATTTAGAGCACAGCTTGCAAAAATTATTTGTAGACTGCAACTCCAAGAACCCCTCAGTCAGCATTGTGAAATAGTAGTGGAGCTTTTTTTTAAAAAAAGAAAAGAAAAATAAATAAGAAACAAAAATTACCTTTCCAAGCTCAGGTTCAGATAAATTGGCATCCAACCTTGGAAGTCTTTAAACAGAGGCTGCATGGCCATCTGTGGGGTATGCTTTGATTAAGAGTTCCTGCATGGCAGGGAGTTGGGCTGGATGGCTCTTGTTGTATCTTCCAACTCTGTGATTCTATGATTCTAACTCATAAGACCATGCTTGTTTGGAAACTAAACCTAAGCAAGACCAAAGCTACCAGGTGAGCACCATTAGTTGGATCTAGTCAGCATAGTTCCTGTTCTCCAAGTCTGTAGTATCTTAAATTGTCAAGTTCTAAGGCTCCTAACATACATGGAGGGGATACCAAAGCAATAACCAAAGAAGTGCCATTCACTACTCTACTTCTCTTCTTTTAGTGTTTTCCCTCCCCTTTAAATGTTAAGCTTCTGCTGAATGTTTTTGTTTAAAAATCATTACAATTTAAGTGGCCAAAAAGATTTAAATTTTAAATGCTGTGAATGTTAATGTAGCAAAGCAGACAGAGGAAACAGTCTTCTTATGAGAATTTCATTTGACATGATAGCTGTTATCTATTTACACTTGCAGAAAATCAAATCGTATGAAATACACATATCAGGAAACAGGGAAGTTGTTTGCTTCTCCTACTCATGCTTGCAAAGAGTAGCATTCTAAATTTGCATCCACAACCTTCTCCAGATAAATGTTTTATCCATGAGCTTGTGGGCTTCATAGCTAGCCTACTAGACTGAATTGCTCTTAACAGTTTAAAATAGAAGGGATATGTAGGACCATAACAATCTATTACAGTAATAGTACAAGGAAGTGTAATTATGTTAGGCTGTTGCAATTAATATTGCTTTTATAAATGCATGTTTGACATACTTAATACCTCTAGAGTGCTCAGTCTATACAGTACACACCACTCCAGCTCCACTGATAGGAAAAACAGAGTAATACAAAAGTGATGTTATGCATTCAACTTAAGAGTGCTCCAAAGGGATGGCAGAAGCACCTTTTGGATTTTCAATCATTTATTGCTCAGTTCCCCTCCATTTTCCTTGTCCTCCCCAAATACTTGCCTCACCTTCTAGCAAGAGTGGGACAGATTCCACAAGACCTTTCCTTTTATCTCTCCTGCATGCTATCAGATCACATTAGCCAGATGACAGGGCCTCTCTTTATACTCAAAATACAGGGTTACTCAACTGAAGAAAGATTTATGCTTGGGCCAGTAGATATGTAACATACTCAGTTATAAAGCAAAGCAGCTAGGGTGACTGTGATAGGGTGAGATAGATGCAGAAGACCATAAAAGATCGGGCTATGCTCTCTGGAGGATTATGGGAACTTTAGTTTCACCTTCCAAAAAAACTTTTCCAAGCACTTTGAGTTAAAACTGTGACTCCCGATGTAATGGATTTTGACACTTTCCAGCTGCAACCCTAAATATTTATCTATTTATTTATTTACTGTATTTCTACCCCACTCTTCAGCCAAAAAGGCTCTCAGACCGGTTTACAGATAGTTAATTAGATGGTTTCCTGCCCTCAAGCTTACAATCTAAAAAGACACGACACACTGGAATGGTTAAGTCCATTGGACTCAGAGCAAATTAGTTCTTTGTAAATATGTTTAGGATTACCCTCTCAGCGCCAGACTGCTTAAACATAAGTAACTATAGAAACATAATAGAACTGGTGTGGCATCTCAAGGAGTATCATAATGAGGGTACTTGGATGGTTAAACTAACTCAACAAATTTATCAGAAACTGAAAACAGAAATCTTTATTAAATTCATGAACATTCAATTCCTTGCTAGCTGAAGATGAGAAGAATTGTAGTCTAATGAGGACAGAACATATCTGGGGGACAAGGGGATACAGATTGCTGCCACACTGCTGAATTAATGTAGTTTGACCCAGTTTGAACTGTCATGGCTCCATCCTATGGAATCTTGGGATTTGTAGTTTGTTATGGCACCAGAACTCTCTTAAAGAAAGGGCTAAATATCTCACAAAACTACAAATTCCAGAATTTCCCAGCATTGAGTCATGGCAGTTAAAATGGTATCAGTCAGCAGAAAAGTAGAGGATGGTATGGTATGAGTAAAATTAATTTTTAGAAAAAAGATCCCAAGGAAAAGCCTGTTTCCAATTCTCTGTGTCACCAAGTAGAATGAGAAGGAATTACCCCATTCTTTCTCAACACTAAGTGGGCTCTTATGAGCCAAGAGAACACTTACAAACAGCAAGGAAATGAAACACGGACTTCTGATGTCAAGGCAGTCTTAAATTTCACACTGTGCTTCCTACGCTTCCTACACTCCCTACTGCTCAGCATGTAGAAGATAAAAGGAAGGAATAGGCAATGGAATAATGACAGACAAAATTTCAACATTCAAAAGAAACCATGGCCCATGCTTTGCGCCAGCCTGGGGCCAGTTTTAGGGCTCAGGAGAGAAGAGCGTCTGCACACTCCCGAGTCCTACTGCACTGTCCGGGCACTATCATGTCTCACCCTTGTCCACACAAGGGCTGTCATGATGACATACACATGACGCAGCATCCAAACGGTGCCACATTGCACATACATCACCGGTGCGTGCAGAGGCTCCAATGGCACCTTGGGCAAATCCCAGAAAGAACCCTCTGGAAGCAGGTTCTTTTTACTCCTCACAAAGGCCACGCTGTTTGGTTGGTGCGGCTTCCATCCAGGGTAAAAATGGGTGACTGCAGGCCACCCTTTTGGGGCGGTCTGTCAAGCCCCTATGTCATATTTGGGGAATTTTTCAGACTCCCCCAGACAACCTATTTTACTGTACTATGCTTACAGCTAAAAAGATCTCTCACTTTTTCTGTTATCCACAAAACCGTGATAACTTTATAGGTCCAGCCAAAATGAACAAAATATATGTTGCAAGCATTCAAGGCTCCACAGGCTTCTTCATGAGGGAAAGGTGTTAAAAGGAGAAGGGGAAAAAATATGATGATGTTAGTCAAAGGTCGGCATTTTGTCAAGATACTGTTTTTTTGTTGTTGTCAGTTAAGATGGTCCAGATGAATATCCATGTAGACAGAGACCACTCCCCCTTCTGTCCATGTTTATACTGGGAAATAAAGCATCTTAAAGTCCAGGAAATAAAATTAAATCCTATTAACAACACAAAAAGATACTTTCTTTGAGATCCAGGATGTCTCTGTCCTTGTGAGGCTTAGAAAATGCTATTTTGTGCACTTTGGTTGATCCAATAAAGGTATCACTGTTTTGTGGATTTTGGATATTATTGTACTTGGCTATATGGCCAACACAGCTACACCTAGAAATTATTATTATGTCACTGAGGAATCTGACAGCTCCAGGAAAAGTGCACCTACCTCTAGGTCCAAAGAGATAGTCCACAAACTCATTTATTTCTCGGTCAAAAGCCTTCAGCTGCTCCTAAAAAAAAAAGCAGAAAAAAATAGTGTTCATTTTTACCCTCTCCTCATCTGCAGACTTGTGCAACTATTACAGCTAATGGCATCCATCTGCCTAAATAATTTGGCTGGATTTGGGAGCTGTTCATCTTGATTTGGGCAAAGACTCCATCTGTTGCTTTGCCTGGGGAAGCCAAATACTGTATCCTGGATCAGCCCAGACTGGGGAAGAAAAATCACAAGGTAAGGTTGCTGCTTTTCTGTTGTAGATGTGTGTTTGGCAGACCCGGAAACATATGCTGGGGGGGGGGGGGAATAGTAATGATGGACAAGGTGATGGGCCCTTGGTTTGATCCAGAAGGGTCTAGCAAAATTCAGTACACCAGCAAATAGCCTTGTGTTACCTTGAAGACTGAAACATTTATTACGATCAACCCTGTCTTAGATTGGAGCTCACTTCATCAGATGGTTGATGTGTTCTCTTCACTTGATAGGTGTGTTACTTACACATATTGTCATGTATACATAAGTGGAATAACTATTTACATGGCAAGGAAATTTAGCAGTTTAATAAAGCAGTTTATGAGAGCATAAATGTATGCAAAATAATGAGAGTGGCCATTCTCAACTGCAGTAATTGGTAATAATGTCAATTAACTTAGCATTATTAAGCAGATTATAGGTTCTGGGACAAGAAACCATTGTACCCATTTAACCTCAAATTCAGACTTAAATGTCATTATTACTTCTTATTCAGCTATCTCACATTGGGTTCTCCCATTAGAAATTCTAGAGAACAGCAGTTTTCATATCAGTAGCAGAGAGCCGATGGAGATTGTAAAGTTCTATTTTGTTTCTGAACATTGTATTTTCTCTCTCTTTTTGGTTGTGTTTTCATTAGAGATGCCACTTATACGTTTTTATTACTTTTCAATACTGATGTGTGTCCCCCCCCCCCCCCCCCCCCACCATTATTGCTATTTCAAAGCATCTGCAAATGTTCATCCTTATTGGCTGACAGTATCAGCTGCCAGCATGGGAAAATAAAAATGTAGGTTCAGAGTCACTTTCTGCAGTGGCAACACAAATTGAATGGCTGGCAATATGACATGATCCAAGGGCAAGATACCAAAGTATTAGTGCCAAGGCTACAAAACAGATGATATTATTTGATGTATGGCTGTGAAGGCTTGTAAAATCATTATACCATACAAATATGGACATAGAACAGACCCAGGAAGAGCAACGTGTGACTCTCTGAAAGTTACTGGACTACAATGCCCATCATGTTTCACCATTACTTAGGCTGTCTAGGTCCAATTGGCATTGCAGTATGACATGAGGAGGGTAAAACATTGCTAACCCTTGGAACATAACATTACAAGGTGGAGACAAGCCTGATTATGGTTTCCTACTGCATCATCTGAGGCCGTTTGGCTGCTATTGAATCCCCTGTATGGACACAGATGAATTGCATAGGGTTTGAATTGCATGAATTTCATAGTTTTTTTTTTTTCAAGGCAAGGAATGTTCAGAGATGGTTTTGCCACTTCCTTCCTCTGAAATATAGCCTACAACATCTGGTATTTGTTGGTGGTCTCCCATCCAAGTACTAAGCAGGGTTAACCCTGCTTAGTTTGTAAGATCAGACAAGATCTGGTGCCTTTAGGGTATTTAGGCCCTGGACATAACTACCTATCTAATATTTTACAGTAATAGATATAATGGAAACATATTCAGCAGTAGCCATGTTGGGCATGCAACAAAATACAACAATGTAAATGGAATTTAAAATTTACCATTCTTTGTCTCAGTTCCCACATGGCCAAAAAAGGGGATTGGCCTCTGCCTGCATTGCAATCCCTGCAGAACAACTGAACAGAAATAGAAACAACATCTGGTACAAAATGTAGGCCTGTGACTCTAACATCATCACTTTTCTTCTTCTGTGTGATTTTAAACGTCTTTTGCCTGATGCCAGCAGAGTTTTCAAGGCTTGCATTATGTATTTCGTGCATTGTGGTTGGCTAAAAAGGTATAATGGGAGAGTTGTCCCACATGTCACCTACCAAGCTGCTACGTGAAGTCTCCCACACATGCCTATAAAATGTGCTCCTCCAGCACTAATATTTTTAGGGGATACATATTCTGCAGAGGATAGGGATACATAGATTGTAAAATCTGCATGTACAAAAGCAAAGGTCAGGGGGTATATGCCCCCCAAAATACATCCCATTGAAGATGTAGTCAGAAAGATGGGAAACCATTAAAGTATCTTTGAAAGATGTAAGAAAAGTGTGTGTTAAGTGTATGTATGTACACACACACATCTATCTATTCATCTGTCCATCCATCCACAAACAGTATAAAAGTCAACCACAAGGATATATAACTAATCCTGGAACCCACTGAACATACACTATGTGTAGGCAGAGAAAGACAAGTTCATCTTGAGCCTGATTTAGAGGCACCCCTAGTGATTCTCTTCAAAGGCTGAGGCGTACTAAGAAGGGACATAACTTTAACAACAACATGAGCAAAGTATGTGTGTGTGTTGTGTGCCTTCAAGTCATTTCCAACAAAATGTGCAGTGCTTCCATATACCTTGGCAGGGGGGATGTCACCATTTTTTAAAAGCTCAGCATTGAGAGGCCTTTTAGAAATAGAAGCAAATTGCTTTTGTTTACTTCCTGATTTTAAAAGGCCTTTGTTGGCCTTAAAATGCGGGCTGGGGTGGCATGGGAAATGGCACCCCATGAACTCTTGAGATTGTGGAAGTATTTTGATTTTTTTTAAGTAAAAAAGCAGGGGAGAGTTAACCTCTCCAGCGTCCTGTAGATCACTCCAGGCAGTCACCCCCTGATTGATCTGTATTTTTAGGGGCCTTATTATCTGTTTTATGACAATTTAATGGGAAGATTATTTTTAAAGTAAAGAGCATTCATCTCACTGAGCCACTTTCTATTGTTTCAGTTTTCAACTGGCTGAAAGTACCTGAATGAATATGCCCTAGCAATTTAACTAAAAAGAAAACCAGCTATACAGTCTATACTTAAAGCTTTTCTACCCTCAGCATACAGCCATGGATGCATTCATCTAGTAATAGTTTCAGTTTAATGTTTACTTATGCTCACTTCCAATTCTGAATCTAATTTCAGTTCCATTCACTGGACAAAGATATTTTAAATGTACAACAAAAACATAAAACTGGTGTTTATGAATATTTTTATATTGCAAGGTAAAATGTATCAAGATACTCTGTTCAGGAGACTGGGTGGCTTTAAGAATGAATACTTTAAAACAAGGAAATGGACTAGGAAACATGAATTATAAATAATAAAAATAATAATGGAAAATTTCAGCTTTAGCTTATTCTTACTGTTTCTTTATAACAGAGGAGCCATTGTCTAAAGTTTTTATACACCATAAAAAACCCCTTTGTACAGTTCTCCGTATGTGCAAAAGATGCTTGAATTTATTCTTAGGTTACATTTCATTCATTCCTTAACCTTAGGTTACATAAGTGGTAGTAATTACATAAAACAGGCATAATGTCATTATTAAAATTAATTAAAATCTTGATGGCCAAATCTTTGCAAGCACCTGTAATGAATATAAGTTGATTGGTTAGAATTGCTCTGACTGTGAAAGATGAGAAATGGAAAAGAAGAACTGAGAGTGAAGGGAATATCTTCACAATTTACATGGCATCCCCAAAGTTTGGTATTGCATTCTTTGGTTCTGTACTTGCATAATAAAATTATTGTACTCCTCATGGTATTTCTTTAAAAAGAAAAATGGAATGTCTGCAATGGTTACTTTGTTGATAATAAGTCAAATATGATATAATTGCTGTGATTGCATTGCTGCCTGATAGTGTAAAGACTAAGGGGCTGTACAGATAGCCCAAAAGGAGCAGCGTCCTGCTGTCCCTTTCAGCACCGGATCGGGGCTGCAGCAACTGCATGCCATGGCCCTGATCAGGCGCTTTGCCGTCTCTAAAAGAAATGGCAAAATGCCACTCCTTTCAGAGTTGGCAAAAAGGTGTTCTTCCTGTGGCAGCAGCACTTTTCGTTACTCCTTTCGGCATGTGTTGTATAAATGCTATGCCCAAGAAGCACCATGACGCCAACAACTATGCAGATGAGTTAGCGGCATGATGCCAGCATGAGGGCGGTGTTGGGGTGTATGTCGTCCAAATGTCACGCCTCCATGCTGGCACTTCAAGCCAGTCTATACCCCCCCAAAACACAAAGTTTTAAACAAGGAAGTCCACAGTTCAAATGCCACCTCTGCTAAGAATTCAGTGGATACACCCTTAAGTTACATATTCACTCTCAGCCTCAGTTTCCCCATCTGCAACAGTAAGACACTCTCAACAACTACTGCTGTCATTATTAGTACAGCCTTCGGTACTTGCAATTTGACTAGACTATATGTGGTTGCTTTTAGTGACTTGCCTTCCTTGTGGCTGGTAAGTAATCATAGGCATACTCCTACTATAGTAATAGTGATTTAAAATTCAGACATATAACTCAGAGCAAATTCGCTAGCCTACTGAAATGCTAGTGCCACTGCTAGTGCTTGCTACTATTATTGATTTCCTTTCCAGGACTGCTAACAGGATAATAGCTAGGTAGTGGTCAAAGATATAGCTATATAAGTCTGGACCTGTATGCAAAGGGATCTTGTAGTGCTCTGAGACTGAGCGAAATAAAGAAGTTGGTAGCATAAGCTTTCATAGCCTTAAGTCTACAAAAGCTTATGCTACCAACTTCTTTCTTTCTCATAGCTAGGTAATGTGTGTGAAGTGTTTCAACAAGGAACAGCCCTACCACTAGGCAGGGTGAGACAACTCTTCAGGTAACAAATTTTGGGTATCACAAGGGCTGCAATTGGTTAGGTATTTAATTTGTTGTTGTGTTTTTATTCCCACAAATGTGGAGATAGGATTGTGAGATTTTCTGCCTCACGTGCCAAAATATCACGAATGACTTTAGGTAGTGAATCATTTTCTGCCCTACCTTAGCCAAGCCTTGCTTTGAATATTTGAAAGCTCTAGACAAATAAGAATTATTATCAACAGGCACCATTACACTTTTCAGATTTTATTTTTCTATCCACTTTGAAAAAGAGCTGCTGTTGTGCATAATTCTTTGGAAATCCCACACATACTAGTAATCTGTTCTCTACTTCTAACAATATGATGCAACCAAGTCACATCACACAGGTTCACATGCATCTACAAAAATACAAAGGATAATTTTCAGATCTGAATCATTACAAATCTGATATCATACTTCCTTGTCACCAGATAGAATATATAAAGAATATATAAAGAGAAATAAAGAGAAAGGAAGGAAGGCTGTTGGCTGGACATTCTGGGACTGCATACATTCCTCAGGGGGAAAATCCTTGGCTGGAATTCTGTATCACCTATGTAACTATGGCCTGTTACAGACTGCCAAAATAAAGCTGCTTCGGGTCTCTTTGGAGGTATGCTGTTTAAATGATGCATGCACCCTAAGAATCCGGAAGCTGCACCAAAGCTGCCCTCCAGTACTTAGGAATGGAGTGTGGCTTTGGCGTGACCTCCAGACTCTTAGGACCCATGCATCATTTAAATAGCATACCTCCAAAGAGACCCGAAGCAGCTTTATTTTGGCAGTCTGTAACAGGCCTATGTAACTATTATACCAGTAGTTACATGGCTACATTGTGTATCCTGACCCAATCCCAGCAATTTGCAGGTTTGGGAAGCAGCTGACTGACATTTCCATCCCCATCCATGAATTATCTCCACTGTGACAGGCAGCACCAGGTTTTCTGTCACAATTCCCTCTTGCACTAGAGATCAATCGTATGAAAGGAGTTGGAACATCAGTCAGTTGCTTCCCAAATGACAGGGAAACAGACCCCTCTTGATAACAGAGGCTGATGCCTGGTAAGTGGGAATGGGGTGACTTTCACAGTTCCTAGCAATGAAACATTCCCCAATTCCCTAAAGCAGGGAATACATAAGGATTATGAATACAAACCAGTCATAAACACATATCTGTCATAGTGAATTCCAACCCATCTCTCATACATCATAATAAGTCCCAGAAGTTGCAAATTAGAAACTGAGGCATAGGTATGCTAGTGAAGAAATATTGCTACAGTTATGTCTTTCTTTCTGGGTTAGTTTCAGAACTCATCAAACCTTAACTGAACACACAGGAACTGAATACTTACTGAACAGTTATATATAAATATACAGTAATATATAAAAATAATCTGGAATGAAATGTTATGCAACAGTAGGACTAGTTCACACTTGACTGAGCATGTAATATCTCCTGGGATATGCAGGAGAGGAAAGAGAAGGTGCTTTGTACCAAGGAAAAGTAACAAATATTTTAAAATATATTTGAAGGGCTTTTTTTTTTACAACCACCGACCTCAAAATGTGTCACAACCAATTAAGATCAAACAATGAAGTGCTCTAAGAGCTCTTCTTAAACACTTTTTTTAAAAGCCCAAACTTTTCTAGACTAAATTTTTGAACAGTGCTTTTGCATGTAAACAATTCTCACCTCTCTCTGAACTTACAAAAAAAAAGCCATCTTAAATGTATTTCAGGAGACATGTCTAAGGAGGAAGATGCTACTGCCTCAGTGTAAATCCAGGAGGCAAGGTTCTTGTATCCAGTTCTCCTACTGCCAGAAGCAGAAGGAAAACAGCCTCCACTACTTCCCATGATCATTTCCTCACTCTTTTTGCCTCTTTCCCTGCTACTGTTGCTTCCCTCCATGCATCTTTTCCTTCTCTCTGCACTTCTTGCTGTGAGGTATTGGTGGGACCACTATTGTCATCTGCCTGCACCAGCTGCCATGTTATCTGCCTCAGTATCTTATCAATATGCCTTTTGTGAAATGAACATTGGATATTGAAAAAATGTGGATTTGAAACAGGAGTTTCAAATACTTCAATCTCAATTGTGTGCTTAAGATCCTGGGCAGGTTACTTGGAGCATCATGAGTTTGCTCTTTGGGGCATTTTATGACTGGCTCCTATCCCCGCCCCATGAAAACCATTTTGTGATGGTGTCCATAATTCTCCCTCAGCATCCCAAGTGTACCTACTAGATCAAAAATGTAGGGACTTGTTGTTGGAAATAAAACAATGCTTAGCACTGAAAAGTCAAGAACGCCTCACAGCCAGTCGTAATAGGGTTAGAACATCTGAATGACCCACTCCACCCTGCTTCTTGACCAATCCAGATTCCTCTGTGATGTAAACTGATACTCTTAGGGATGTTTCCACCTCTTCTCCTTACAAGTGTCCTCTCAGCTCTTCTCTAGAATGCAGCTAGATTAGATTAGCACCCTGAGTCATTTTCCTATTTTACAATGGAGTTCCTATAATAAAGCTTTGACTCTGTTTTCTCTAAACCATTGGTGTCTTTGCTCCTTAGTCAAGATTTCTAACTATGGCATGTACTCTCTATCATGCCTGTCATAGCCATTCAGAGGACTTGAGGAAGATTCAGCTATTGTGATCAATGCTGCCAGGTTTAATAAGATTCTCCAGCATTACTTCTGCTTCCATTAACCTTCTTGTGTACAACCCTCTTCCAGAGTACTCATGAGAGCAACAATTTAAATTAAACAATTTAATAAAAGCAGTACAGTTGCTAGGGAACATGAGCAGAAGGATGCTACTACACTCATGTCCTGGCAGTGGATTTCCCATTGCCTTTGTCCATTGTAGAAACAGAGTCTTGGACTCCCCTTGGTCTGATTCAGCAGTGCTTTCCTGTCCTCTTAAACCTAGACAGTATTTTTATAGGGCACATTGATTTAAGGAAGAATTGATTTGAGTCAAAACTAAATAATGATGATGTTGACGACAACAACAACAACAACGACAGCATCATCTGATTCTAACATTTTCCAAATTGAAAGGATCTAAACACAGAATAAATTAAGTCTAGATTTCATCTACTATTACTACGATTCTCTCAGCTAAACTATGGAAGGGAGCTGGTAGAACAATAACTTCACATATCCCTTATCAAACTGACATCTCTTCAGAGGAGAGATGATCTGTGATTTATACTTCCTGTGCAATTAATAGTTCAATTACTGTTGTTGTTCTTGTATGCATTCAAATCATTTCTGACTTATAGAGGCCTTAAGGTGAACCTATCATGGTATTTTCTTTACAAGTTTCTTCAGAGGATGTTTCCCATTGCCATCTTCTGTGGCTGAGAGAATGTGACTTGCCCAAGGTCACACAGTGTGTTTACATGGATGAGCCGGGATCTAAACCATGGTCTGCAGAGTCACAGTCCAACACTCAAACCAGTATATCACACTGGCATTCAATAATTCAATGCCAAGAACTAATATGGCATAGGAAGGCAAGATTTAGTGACAGAACTACTGTATTTAGGAACTGCTGGGTAAAATGTTCATGAAATACTGACATTATAGGATAAGCTAAACCTTACTGGTGATTATTGTTGTTCTTAAATATTTTAAATTGTGTTAGACTGTGGTCAAACACAAGCATGAACTAGCTTGAGCATTTTAGGAGGAAAAGGCAGACATGAGTAGAATTAGTATTATTGTTTTTTTTGCAGTAGTTATTGTTTTTAAAAAAATCATTTTTACAAATGGGATGGTTCTGAAACAGAAGGGAAAAAAAGAAAATGGGATGGTTAGGCCAGATTAAATTATGAAAAGAAGCGCCTGAGGCAAAACAAGATGCCACTTCTCCCATTCCATGTATAAAAGCTGATCAAACTAGCTGACGAGTCTTTATTTCAACATTGGTGGCTTCTTTCACTCGAACCCAGTGCAGCAAGGAGACTTGCATAGCAAGTCTCATGGCACATACAGCTATATTTATTCTGTGTCCATCAGTATCTGATGGCAGAAGCAGACGCCCCACTTTCCCACACAGTAGGGCCACTTCTTTCTCTCACATCACCTCATTCCTCTTCAAAGACTGCTCGGAAATAAGCCCCAGTGTGTTCTTTAGGGGTTATTCTTACATACATATGCACAGGACTGCTGCTTTAATGAAACACTATATGCTTTCACACACCACTCCAACATGGGGATTGCCCATTCTCATTCTGGGGTATGTGAAAACATACTTCTGTGTTCCTAGTTTAGAATAATGGCCATGCTTCAGCAAGTGGAAAAAAGGGAGGAAAAAGTCTATTGTTCTATATGATTGGTTCCTTTTCTTAGATACTGTTGGATGGTATCTTTCCATTCGTCTAACCATATTTAGCGTCTAAATCCACTATCCAACTGAAGCACTCTAATGTGAGTTTAAGAAATAGGAAATATGAGGAGTTTGTTCCTTCTACTAGCACATTTTTGCTGACTCTGGTTCCTGCTCAGATGGCGCATCATATGAATCCACTAATAGTACATCCTGATCCAGTATTTTATTAATGATGGGAATGTACCTGAGAAACACAAATGGAAGGCTATCAGAGAGACATCAAGCATTTTACAAAGAAGCTAAGTGTACCAACTTTGACTTGCAGATGTGAAAATACTTAAAGAAATGAAACCTCTAAAAGCCAGAGCATGGAAATATCTATTTGCTAGTAACTACTTTCTTGTAAATAATTCCTTTTTGCAATAACCACACCATAACTAAGGTATATTTTACAACTGTAATTATAACAGTAACAATTTCTTAATTACGGGGCCAAACAGACAGGCCAAAATAAAGCTGCTTCAGGTCACTTTGGAGGTATGCTGTTTAAATGATGCATGTGTCCTAAGGACTGGAGCATAGCTTTGGCACAGCTTCTGGCCTCTTAAGATGCGTGTATCATTTAAACAGCATACTGTACCTCCAAAGTGACCCGAAGCAGCTTTATTTTGGCCTGTTTGTTTGGCCTGTAGCTAAGAAATTGTTACAAACTTGCCAAGCTCTACTAAGTCCTTAAGTAAGAAGGCAAGAAACAAAACCTGATATCTTTGAGCCCAATCAAAATCTTGACATTGCAACTACTTTAAAAACAACATAATTATTTTTCTTTGGATTTTATGTGAACCTGTTTTATATGTATGTAAAAACCTGTTTTTAAAATGATTATCTCAGATTCATATTCTAATAATTTTTTAATCATTTCTCATCACACTCATGATCTGGTTGCATTAAGAAAATGGACAATTTTCAGCTCCAATACTTTCTGAATCAGAAGGCCTAAATACCCTAAAAGCACCATATTCTGTCTGATCTTGTAAGCTAAGCAGGGTCAGCCCTGATTAATACTTGGGTGGGAGGCTGCCAGTGAATATCAGGTAATATTTCAGAGGAAGGAACTGGCAAAACCACCTCTGTGTATTTCTTGCCTAAGATAGGTAGGCAACTTGAAGGCACATACACCCACGTTTCCAGAATCTATCTACTACTCTACACTTGCAAAATGAGCCTGCCTGGGGAGCAGATGAGTGAAATCCATTTAAAAGTAATCCTACTCTATTCTACCTACTTCATAGTGGAACATCAGCTTAACTTGTAATTAAAGGAGATTTATCTGGGGAGAGAAAATATTCTGATATTGCATGGCCATTCTTAGGGAAATTACTCCAAATAATTATTCCTCCACCAATCAATTATTGTATACCATCTCAGATCCCTCAGTATTACCATAGTCTCTCAGATCATCTCTATTTTTGTGTTAATCTAAGGTTTTGCTAGGTTGAAAGTAGAGAAACAAGTATCTAAAATAGGGAAAGGATGCCACCAACCCCTTCATAGATTAGATGGGAAGCTATTCCTGGTTTTATTGGCTGTAGTTCTTTGTCTTTAAATAAGGCATAATATGTCTTTCTCCTTAAAAAGTGGACCGGGTGGCTAAGAAAACTTTAAAATGACCAAAAATTTAGAATTCTAGCCCAGTTCTATGGTTCACTCCATCAGTGCTTCGGATGGGCCATACCAACAACTACAATTGACTTCTGCTCAACATTTGTTGTAAAGAATGAGCACTGGACTGGTTTTTAAAAAATTGATTAACTGACCGTTACTTGAACAACAAAAAGAGTAATCATCAACTTGTTTGGCGCCTATGCTGATTACAAAACAGCTCTCAAATTAGATGGCTGTCACTGTGAAACAAGTCATAAACTGCTGACAGTCTTTGGCCACATCATGAGAGGACATGACTCACTTGAAAAGACAATAATGCTCAGCAAAGTGGTGGAAAGCCCTAGAGGGCTTTGAAGGGCATTTTAGAGTAATATATGACCTTTTGAAGACACAAAAACCCTGTGGGCTACATGTGTCACACAGGCTGTACTTTGCCCATCCCTGGTCTAGACGAAAACCTGGATTCAGCACCCCATGATATGGATGCCACCAGCTGCCACTGGTGAGTATATCCTATAAAATTAGCATTCTCTGTACTTGAATTGTTATGTTTTTATTCAATTATAATACCTAGTTCTATAATTCAACTTTAATAAGAGTTATGTATGTCAAAGTGTACAAAAGGCAAATCTTAATACATTGGTAGATCTCTGGGTGAACTGCAGTAGAACATCCATGTCCTTTTCACTCCCCATCATTTAATCAAAGCAGCAATAAAGGCATCTCCCAACTTGCCTTCAGTTTGACAAGTGAAGCCAAAAAGAGCCATACACACAGAGTGAACACAGCAACAAACCCTGATGCCAGCTTGGTTTGCACATCTACTCTGACAACACTATTGCAGAACCTCATGATATCAACCAGGACTGGGAAGTAGGAGTAAGGAGTAAGAGGTTTTTACAGGAGTAGGAGTAGGAATAAGGAGCAACAAAATATATTCCTGTTATTATATTGTACATGCAAACACCAAAAAACAATTTTATTATATTGCACTGGGAAGGCAAAGAGAGACACTTGCACACACACACCAGCCTTGCAAAGCAAGGGCTGGGGAGTAGGGATAGGAATAAGTAATAAAGGAGTAAAGAGGTTTTTATAGGAGTAGGAATAACCCCAAAACCACCACTATATTCACCAACCCTGATACCAACCACATCATTTCCTTCCTCGTTTTACAATGGCATACAGGCATGCCACAATGTCTAAAGAATAATAAAGAAAGGTGGAGGCTGGTGAAAGAAAGAAAAAGTCCCTGGATGCGTTTTGGAAGAAACTTTCAAGTGGTCTCTAGAAGGGTGAGCATGTTTTTGTTTACTTTTGCAAGGCTTACTTGACTGGGTTGTTTCATTTTACATGTCCATATTATTAGTTTTGGATTAAAAGTTTGCTGAAACATGTTGAACTGTGCTTCTTTTTTTTGTGATGTAAGAACATATCCCTATTCTTTCCATGTTATTTCTGCTTTTGGCCCTAAAGTTTCTTCTCAAGAAATACAGCTCAGGAATCTAATTACTTGGTTAAATGAGGTATATCTGTATATGCTATTTCCTATCATCTGTACCCTTCTGCATTCTATACCAGGAAAACATGCCAGCCTTTGCACAGAAGAAGAAAGGACATAAATCCAATGCCAGAAATAACAGTATTCAAAAAGCAGTAGAAGGCTGGTTAGTCTCCCAGAATGATCTGTCACTCACTTCAAAGTAACCATTGTGAAGCAAAGAAACTTCACAGGAAGAACAGAGTGAAATAGTGGTGAGTTACAATGAGAAGGTGGAAGTAATGTGCTGCAAATGATAATGTGACCTGTCAATCATTATTTTTTGGACCAATAAGGGGCTAAAATGCCCCCTCTATGTATATTTTAACATTAAGTTTTGGGGGGGTCTCTGTGTGTGTGTGTAACAAGTAAAAGACTCGAGGGCAGTTAACAACAGCAACGAGTTTACTTATATGCAAAACATTATTTTTTCAGCTCATGAGTTGCATTTGGGAGGAACATTTATTTCCACTTTTCAAGGCTTCCTTTCAAAAAAAGAAGAATACAAATCTGTTATTAACCCATTAATAATAATAATAATAAATTTTATTTCTACCCCGCCCTTCCATGGATATGATCAGGGCGGCTTACAAAATTTATAAAAAACATTTCAATACAGGATTAAAATTCAGTATAACAATTAAAAACATTACCACAAAAAACAGGAACAGGAAATCAGTAAAATACACATGTCAGTGGCTTGAGTGTTGGATTATAGCTCTGGAGACCAGGGTTCAAATCCCCAATGTGCCATGGAACCTACGGGGTGATTTTGGTCTAGTCACACTCTCTCAGCCTCAGAGGATGGCAATAGCAACCCCCCTCTGAAAAAACTAGCTAAGAAAACCCCATGATAGGTTCACTTTAGAGTCACCATAGACAGAAATGACAAGAACAACAACTCATTACAGTAACAAGGAACACTAAAGTGTTATAAATGTGTATAGTAAATAATGTCCCAAGCTCTGTTTGCCATTTGTGAGGAAGCTACATACTGCAATTAGATGTCTGAATCATGATAATAGTTTCCTATCACACTATATGTGTTACCTGGCTTATCTGGCATTAGTATACTTGTGTTACCATGAACACTTTTGTCACTAACCATATTACTACACTAAGGCAATTGGCACTGTACTTTCTGCATTTAATTTCCCTTTGAACTTACTGTTTACAATCCCACCCCATCCCCATGTATAATGTGTATATAAACCTGAACCTCTGGATAGCAAATCATGCACTTGATGAAGTGAGCTATAATCCACAAAAGTTTATGCTATGTTAATCTTCAGGGTACCACATAAATATGTATTGTTTTTGCTGGATGGAAAAAAGTCTTAAGTAGCCAGGATTTTTGTATCAAAAGGATTTTTCACACAGTTTGGTTTTAGTATTCAGAACATATTTGGGGTTTAGAATGTTTTAAATCAAAGATCTTTAATACCAAATGATGACTCCCAGGGTTCTAGTAAAAAGCAAACAGGATTCTTAAGTCTTGGAGTCTGTCTACCTTGGATGTATGAATACATATCAAAACCAGCACTGTTCCCACACTTTGGCTACAATCTAATAATAATAATAATAATAATAATAATAATAATAATTTATTTATATTTTCCCACCTCACCCTGGGGATCGAGGCAGCATTACAACAGAGATAAAATACAATAGAACAAAGATGATACAATAAAACAATAATAGCTAATAATCCCCTAACCCTCGCCCATCTTAAGTTAATAAAAATCACAATTAAAATTCTAATCAATTATAATCAAATGGAATAGCCATCTAAACGGATGGGAAATGCACCATAGGGATCAAGGTGGGATGGCCCGTTGGAAGAGATCCATTTTCGTAAAGGCATCCAACGTGGTAACGAGACAGATCTCCCCGGAAGGCTGTTCCAGTTTTGGGGTGGCAGCAAAGAAAGACCTCTGGAAGGTTGTTGTCAATCTGGTCTTTTGCAATTGCAATAGATTTATCCCAGATTTTCTGAGAGTGCAGGGCAGATTATGTAGGGAAAGGCGCTCCTGCAAGTATCCTGAGCCCAAGCCAGGATACTTTAAAGGTAATAACCAACACCTTGTACTGTGTCTGGAAACTAATTGACAGCCAGTGAAGATCTTTTAGAATAGGTGTAATGTGGTCAAACCTGGATTTGCTGGTGACCAATCTGGCTGCCATATTTTGGACCAATTGAAGCTTCTGAACTTAACACAAGGGTAGCCCCATGTAGAGCGCATTGCAGAAATCAAGACGAGAGGTTACCAGTGCATGTACCACAGCTTCAAGGTCCCCCTGGTCCAGGTAGGGTCACAGTTGGTGTATCAACCAAAGTTGATAACAAGCACTCCTAGTTGTTGCATCTATTTGAGATGACAACTGAAGAGACGAATCCAGGAGCACTCCCAAACTGTGAACACAATCCTTTAGGGGAAGTGTGACCTTGTTCAAGACCGGTTGACAAATCTCCATCCCCGGATTTGGGATTCCTATTACGAGTACCTCCGTTTTCTCTGGATTCAATTTGAGTTTGTTTTTCCTCATCTGACCCAAGATAGTCGTTTAGAGGAGTAGAAATCTAGGTCCTCATTATAATAGCTCACATAATGATACACTCAAAAGAAATCCAAAAATGCAGGCGGTTAGGTTGATCAATATCAACAACGGAGTTCTTACAGTTTTTATCTGCTGAGAGATTTTGCTACAACTCGTTGATAAGTCGAGGGTGCCAGCATCACCTCAGGGGTTGAGCTATCCCTGGCTGCTGCTGTCATCCATTTTCCATGCAGGCATTCAAAAAGGCCTATTGCCACTCTACTCAGGGATGGGGATCTTTAAGTTAAAGACCTTAAAGACAGGGGTGGAGAAATACTATTGACTCTTATCAAAAAAAGGAAGCATCCCTTCTTTAATTAGAGTGACAAAAGGTGAGAGCTTAATTTGTGCTGAGATAATTTAAAAGAACTCTCTTGGTGCTCCTTTGAAGGGAAGTAGCAAAGAGTCGACACTGCCATTTCCCCACCCAGGCATTCAAAAAGGCCGGAATTGGCATCACGGTAGAGACAGTAGAAGTGGTTGGTGCTTCTTTTTTTTAAGTTTCTCTTGGGATGGACTAAGCTCTTGCCTTTCACCATACAACTCAGAGAAGGGGATGGTTTAGGTACTGTACTTACATTGACCCATGGATAAGTCAACCCAGGTTTTTTGAGTCAGTTCTTGACTAAAATTTCTATATACATGAGTATAAATAATAATAAATAATAAAATCTTTATTTGTATCCCGCCCTTCCAAAAGATCAGGGCGGCTTACAGAATGCAACGAGTGCGAACAAATTACAGGAGTTAAAACATATAAACAACAATAACAACAGTCTAAAAACAACAACAATAAAAGCCCCTTAGCCCAACCTCATGGCTACGTAAGAGGAGGGAGGCCCACAGGATATTTAATCGGGGAATGCCTGCTTAAATAGGAAGGTTTTAAGATCCTTCCTAAATTGGGCCAGGGTGGAAGATGAGCGGAGCTCCATGGGCAGCGTGTTCCAAAGGGCTGGGGCAGCTGTGGAAAAGGCCCTTCTTGATGTAGAAGCTAACCTGGCCCGAGGCACCTTCAGTACATGTATAGTACATGTTTCTTTAAACATTCCAAAGTGCTACCAGCATTTTTATGAATTAAGGCCCATTCCGCACGGGCCAAAAGGACGCGCCAAGGACGTACTAGGGTTAGAAAGGGGCATCCTTTCCACACGCCCCTAACCCTAGTACGTGCTCAGGGCGTACAAAATTGCAGCGCCCGTTCTACATGGGTGCTGCCATCTTGACGTTGCGGATGCCTAGCATCCGCGTGATGCCGCGAGTGCGCGACTAGCGACTTGCGACGTCACTTCCGGGACCCAAAAAGAAGCCGCCTTTTGTGGCTTCTTTTTGTTGTGTCCGGGAATCACGCGATTTGTCTGCTGCAGTTCCCGGATGCAGCAACCAGCGGTGCCAGCAGAGCACTGTTTTGGGGCACTCTGTAACGCGCCTAAGTAACCCAAATTTCCAGAAACACTGTGAATGATGCAATCTTCTGTGCATTAAAAAAATGCAAATACCTTCGCTAGTTTTCTTCTTGATCAGAGCCATAAGAATGATAGAAGAATTTGGGCTGAAGACAAAAAGGGTCAATTACTAATTACTGACAGTCTGAGAAGTGTTAAATAAAAGTTTAAAATAATTAAAGCAATAAATAGAAACCAAGAAAAGAGGATTTCCTTTCTTCCCTCATTTTAACATATTTCACACTGGATACAGTCCATGCACAGGACATCTATGTTAGTTCCACTTTTAGACTGGAAAAGAAAGGCTGAGAATGCTTTTAGTCTTTCAAGTCTTTGGACTGAAGACAAAGAGGGCTCTATGTTTAAGAAGTAAGTTTCTTGGTTGTTTTCCCAGTTGCCTGCAATGTAATTCTGTGTCCCCAAGACTGGGATTAATGTACTAGGGACTGCTATTCCTCTAACTGCTGGCAAGGATCATAAAGGATTTTCTATCCCTAACTGCTGCTTTGCTGTACCATACAGTATCAGTGTATTAAGAGCTTGCTCTGGGTGCAAATGCCATCCTTTCATTTCTAACTGATGTAAACATATGGCTAAGCCATTCTGTTTCAAGAAAATAAATGGACCCATATCAGAGGCCCGTCCAATAAACTCTGTGCAATGTGACTTTCAAAATCCACATTTTCCAACACCAGCTAAAAAATGATATCTGTATTCAGTAGTCATAGCACTCCTGGAAGTTGAGTGAAACATCTTGTAATACAGAACTCAGCAGTCACTCAGTACAAATGAGTTGCTTGTAACTTTTATTTTTCTTTATAGTTATGGGGGGGGGGGGGGTCAGAATTGCCTAGCTTAGCACTTCTTTTGCACCACAGACCTGAAAGATGAAACTTTCAATCTTCCATTACTTTAGCTACTTTCAATAATGGGTAAAGAGTTGCTTTTAAAAAATTAACTTTAATAGCAACAAAGTACAGTACTTGTTTTGGTCATGTAACTATAAATCGGTAACTGCATCATGAAGAGCTGTTCTCAGTTTGGCTATGGGCAGGTCTACACTGGCCAGAATATTCTGGGCCACTCCTGGACTATTCTGGCCCTAAAGCTGCCTCAAATTCCCCCTATTACCTACACACTCCTGAGTAATGTTAGGTGGCTGTCCACACATGTCTCTCACTATCACCTGGGACCAGGGCCACAGGATTGTCACTCCTTCTGAGGTCTCAACAAGGCGCCCAGGGTCAGTTATATGGCTGGGCACCTTATGATCTTGCACCAGTGGCAGCAGTACTGGACAGCTCAGCAGGACACTGTGTAAACAGTTTCCCAGTGCTCTGACTCTCCTTACCTTAGTGTAACTTACCTTACTGGTAAGGTAAATTATTTTAAACTGGTTTAAGGCAGCAGTGGCCGAGATAAAATGCAGAACTTGCCTCATGTCATGAAGACAATCCACAGTCAAATGAGGCTTTAACCCTGCATCGTGAAGACAGGTTGCATTGAGGGTGATGGGGGTCTATTTGGTCATGTAGACATACCCTAAGACAAAGTGGCTTGGAATTCTCATGTATATGAATGAGAAAATCTCTGTTTCATTTGTGTTCCATTTCTCAGATTTTCATCACCATTACAATTCCGTACTATGTTGCCAGATTTTTTTCCTTGCCAACATGGAAAGCAGTACACATTTTTCCACTGACTGAAGCATCTGTCTGAACATTTTTATAAATGAATATTTCAGTGTACTTTTCATATGTGTGTAAGGTTTTATCCTGTTGAAGTAAGCAACCATTACATTTTTTTCTTCCAGCTAGAACCTTTCTTCTGACTCACCAAAACCAGGCCTCACTCCCACACACATCATAGCTATCATTTTGGGCAATACTAATATTGATTGAGCTTTTGGGTCACTGTGACCCAATTCTATCTGCACATGTTGCAAGGAATCAGTGTTGTTACCTCAAAAGAAGGCTAGACTTATTGGCAGCTTTCAGAAAGAATTTTGCAAAAAACAAAACAAAAAAAGTGAGAGTTGTCCTTAGCAGTTCAAACTTGGGCCAGACAGTAGATCAGAACCTGAGAAACATTTTGAGGATTTTGGATGAGATCTAATAATTAATAACTTTCTGACCTGTGTGACACTAGACAAGAGAGGTCTGACACTTGCTGGCAAATTAGATGAACAAAAACCAGAAATTTCCCAAGAGTTCTTTCTGCATAATCCCATCCAATGTGAATATTTGGTTTTCCAGTCCAGCTGACACTTCTAAGTTATATACCAAAGCAGGGGTAGGCAACCTGCGGCCCGCAGGCCGGATGCGGCCCGGCGAGGCCTTGGGACCGGCCCCAGCCCGGTCCTGCTGCCGATTGCTGCTGGGGCCTTTGGCGTCTCGCGCGAGGGGCATGGTGGGGCAATTGTCTATAGAAGCCTCAGAAACATGCATTTATCTTAACATTTTTAAGAAAATCAGCAATTTTTTTCACGTGTCTTCCGTTTTTTCTTTAAAAAGTGCCCTCCATTTGAAAATTTTGTCCTACATTTGTCCTGGTTTATTTATATATTTAATTTTTTAAAAAATTATTTAATTATTTATTTTTTTGCTTCGGCCCCCCAGTTGTCTGAGGGACAGCAACCTGGCCCCCGGCTCAAAAGGGTTGCCTACCCCTGTACCAAAGTGAAGAAGAAGAGGAAAAAAATCTCCTTTTCAAAATGTATAACAGTGCAGTAATTTCAGAGCAGAATTCCAAACCTGTGATTTAAGATGAAGATGAAGATTATGATGATGTGTGCCTTCAAGATGTTTCCAATTTATGTTGAGCCTAAGGCTCTTATCATGGAACCTATCATGGGATTTTCTTGGCAAGTTTCTTCAGAGGGGTTTTTCCTTTGCCATCGTCTGAGGCTGAGAGAGTGTGATTTGCCCAAGGTCACCTAGTGGGTTTACATATCCAAACCAGAATTTGAACCCTGGTCCCCAGAGTCCTAATCCAATGCTCAAACCACTACACCATGCTGGTTCTTGATGATGATGATGTAATTAAAAGGAATGTGAATACCCTATGATTAAATGGTCCATATACACTTCCAAACACATGATTTAATGGTAATCTGCCATATACACTGCCTGATTGGATACCTATATTGCTTTAAATCTGAACAATGATTCCGTAATTGAGTTGGTCAAACCCTGGTTGAGCCTAGAAATTTAGCCAATGGCCTATTTGCCTAAGACATCAAGAAAGGCAATACAAGAGTAGGTAGGTCTGCCAATGCTGATATATCTCGATACATTGGTTGTTATCTTTGCAATAAATACAATGACATAAATCCATACTGTGTTCCAGCATTCACTTTATCTGTCTGATACATGCAGTTGTGAATTATGGTGATGATATATAAGCCGCACACCTGACATGAGCTATTGTTGCAAGGTCTATAAGATTCAATGTTGCATAGAGAAATTACTCATGATAACTGCACCATTATATCTATTTAACTGTGTTATAACTGTATTATGTGCATGCTACTAGCAGAGTATTTTCTTCTTTACCTAAAACTTATGGGTCAGTAAGATCTCACACAATATTCTTGCAGGTTTATGCACTTTACATTGTGTGGCATTGTTAAGAGTGTGTGTGTGTGTGTGTGTGTGTGTGTGTGGCGCACATGCGAGTATACCTTCAAGTTGGCTTTTGACTTGTGGCAACCCCAATAATTTCATAGAATTTTCTCTGGCAAATAATGGTCTGAGATAGTTTTTCCAGTTCCTTCCTCTGCAATATAGCCTGCAGCATCTGGTATTTCTTGATGGTCCCCCATCCAGTTTCTAACAAGAGCTGACACTGCTTAGCTTCCAAGATCAGGTAGGATATGGTGCCTTAGTACAGGGATTTATTTCCAAGTATACTGTTTTCCTGGGACACAATGAAATATTTTGTTGTTATCTTTACATACAAATGTTGTTATTTGATGCTTTCCAACCGATATTTTATTTATATAGCTTTTTAATGGCAGATTGGTCTTCCAAGCTGGGTTGATAATTAAGTTTTCTTTTAAAAGTAGGCTGTTTAAAAAGTTGTTTACCATACTGTAGAGTTTCTTACTGCTCTTCATGTAGTGACCAAGTGATAAAGCTTTACTGAGTAACAAAACAAAATAAGAGGACTTAGCCCCAAGAAACTTTCAGTTTAGATTTCAGTATGTGGGAGAAAACAACTGAGGCAAATGATGGAAAGGGATTATTGCAGAAGTTAGGATACATCTGCACTGTAGAAATAATCCACTCTGACACCACTTCAACTGTCATGGCTCAATGCTATGGAATTCTGGGAACTGTAGTGTTGTGAGACATTTGGCCTTCTCTGGCAAGGAGTTCTGGTGCCACAACAAACTAGAACTCTGAGAATTCCATAGAATAGAACCATGGCAGTTAAAGTGGTGTCAAACTGGACTATTTCTGCAGTGTGGACGCAGAGCCAGTGTACTTTTCAAATTACATACCTTGGAGCAGTTTTTTCCCCTTATAGACTTTAATGGAATCACACAAGAATGCTTAGTTACAAGAGTGGATGCTACAAGTTTAAATGCCAGTAAGCATTAGAGGTCTAATGCATCACATTTTCAAGAGATGTCCCATTGACTTTAATTCATGGGCTGTGAACTATTGCCCAAGGTTACAGTCTTTGTTGTATCTAAATCCAGGGATCTAGTAACATTAATGGGATTGTGGCAGAGTAAATGCGGTCAGAGGTACAGCTTGGTTGTCATTTTTTAACATCTAAAATACTACCTTCAGCTCAAATGATATAGCTAAATAATAAACTATGTTTTAATGAGCCAAAAATGCTCTATAGTGGCAAGATTTTTAACCCAGAAATGCAATTTATTCGGCTTCCTACATAAGGAACCAAATCACATCATTACATAACAAGTAACTGGAAAGCAAATCTTGGTGCAGCTGCCATTATTTGGAATTTGCATCTTGACAAAGGGGATGCCAATTCCTTGAAACAGTATTTCCCTAACCCCCCCCTTTTTTTTTTTTTAACGTTTGTGCCAGTCATTCACTTGTTGCCAGCATGATTCTCTTTGGAAGGATTTTTTCAAAAGATGGTAGGAAACAAAGTGGTTCTATCTATTTAATGCTGGCTGTGAAAAATGTCTGTGTGAGAAAGGCAGCAGCAGAAGAAGAACTGGATATCAAGCACAGCTTGAACAGATGAAATTAATACCGGAAAAGTAATTCATTCTTCATCAGGTAAAACTAAGTAGGCCCCAACTGCATTACTGAAGCCTTGATTTTCAAGTACAATTCCACAGGCTACTGGATAAGTTTGAAAACTGGTCCTGTGAAGCCTGTTGATGAAAATAACCTTTTTTTTTCTATGTAAATACTGATACAGCACTGTTAATGTGCTTTTTAAATTTTATTATGTTAGCAGTTAGCAGATACTACACCTCTATGTGTTATGGCTGCCACCTAATTATGCCTAATATAGCAACTTTAGTGCCTTTACAATACAAATAGATGTCTCCTATGTAATAAAACAAAACACTAGCCATTTTTCAGGGATTTCTAACTTTGGACAAAGAGAAGCAGTCAAAGGAAAAGTGAGCAACTCACTAAAAGCCATTGCTTCTCTCAAGTTGAGGTCTTTTAGTAGAAGACAAAGGCCAAAGCAATACTGTATATACCCATGTATACATCTAGAAATTTTGGTCAAAATATTGATGCCAAAAAACTGAGTTGACTTGTGTGTAGTGTGTTTTCGAGTTGTTTCCAACGTATGGAGATCCTAAGGCAGTGATGTCCAAACTCTGGCCTTCAAGGTATTTTGGACTTCAGCTCCCAGCATCCCAGACCATTAGCCAAGGTGGCTGAGGCTTCTGGGAGCTGAAGAACAAAACACCTGGAGTGCCAGATAAGGGCATCCCCTTATCATGGGATTTTCTTGGAAGGTTTGTTCAGAGGAGGTTTGCCATTGCCTTCCCCTGAGGCTAACAGCATGTGCTCAAGATCACTCAGTGGGTTTCATTGCTGAGTGGGGAACCAAACTCTCCTCCCCAAAACTGTAGTTGAACACTCAAACCACTATGCCATGCTGGCTCTCTGGATCCACTTATCCATGGGTTGATGTAAGTACTGTACTTTAACTCTTATCAAAAAAGGAATCATTCCCTTCTCTTGGGTATGTTTGTCAGCTTTTCTGGGCTGAAACCAAGTAAAGTTATCACATGAAATTTAAAGGCTATAATCACTGCTGACATAATCACCATCTTTGTTTTTTTTTCTTTTCACTCTTTTTGACATGTGTGTGTTTTCTTATCCCCACCTATGCCTGGTCATCTTCCCAACACATTGCACCACAGAGTTCCCTTCTCATCCATCAGCCTTGGGTAAGCACAAGCAGCAGGCTGTCAGAGCCTTGCTAAGTTCTTTGCCATCATTTTCCTTTGCTTCATCATTTGCATCCTTTGTTACATACCCCAAAGGTTTACCCTTGATTTATCCACAATTCATATCAAAATCCATAATTTTGGCCTCCAAACCTGCCCTGAACCTATACATGAGGTTGACTTATAGTCACGTATATACAGTACACTCTGTTCTAGTTGCTCAGACCATTAAGAAATCCTGGCCTGGAACACTGAAAATCCAGTGTGTTTTAATGGTTAGAAGGTTTGCTAGAATCAATTCCAATTCCCATTCAGCAGTGAAATTTTCTAGATGACCTTGAAACAATTACATTCTCTCAACCTTTGATTACTGTGAAGACAAATGGAGACCATACAGACCACTTTGAGTCATTTTATACTATATCATAAAATAAAAAACAGTTAAGAGCCATAGCTCCATAGTAGAACACATGCTTTTTATATAAGAAATCTCGGGTAGAAACTGCATCCAGACAGGGTTGGGAGTGTCATGACCAGTCAGTTTGACTCCATTAGTTTGACTCTGTATAAAGCAGCTTCCTAAAGCCAGAATCCCATGATGTTGATCTGCTGATAACAGCTAGGGGGGCTGGATTATCTTTTCCCACCCTGACAGCACCAGAGGGCTGGGAAAAACATCTGGATATGATTTTTGTGTAACACAAAAATGTGTGGAAGACAGAAGAGATAGTCCCATAGACCTAACAGAAGAAAATCGGTGCAATTCTGTATTTAACCTGACGTTCCTAACCCTTTATAGAGACCAGATAATATCATGTGGCCTGCTTTGGCTTTGTATAACAGAGAGGTTTCCTTGTCTGCTGTTCCTACCCTCTTTTCTTCCATCCTTCAGTTTTTATTCCTCAGACTGAATCCCTACTCCATGTCTCATCTCAAATAGACCATTTGAAAGCAACTGCAGGACTGAGCATTTACAGCCCAAAGGAATTATGCTAGAGAAGTCAAAAAAGAAGAAGAGAGAAAAAGAGATTGCTCTACTGACCAATCCAAAATGACACAAAGTGGAAGAGAAATGATACAAGAATGCCTCTGTTTCACAGATCAGTTGGGTGGTGGGGTGGACATTTTTTTATTACCATAACATATATATATTTTCTACTTTAGACATATCCTCCAAAATTTCACAGATAAAAACTAGGATGTATGTGTCCAGGTAACATCAGAGTGTGGTGATGATGGAAAAACCTACTAGTGAAAATGAACTCAAAAGCTAGGAGAGACTGCAGCCAATGTGAAGACAAAAATGGGTTGCAGCCATTTGCTTTTGCCCGAGTTTACCAGGAAGGGCAAGATTCTGCCACCTCCTCTCCTCTCCTTTCAAATTTTTGTTTGTTCCAGTCAGAAGTGCTACCTAATTATGGTGATGATGGCGATGAAGATTATGTTAATGATGACAATGATGATGCCAAACATGACAATGATTGAGAAAATGAAAACTTGAACTATAGATGTGACAATCCAGGGGACAACAGAATCAAAGAGAAGGAGGGGAAATATTATGAAATGTTGAGGCTTACAAACTGAAAGGCAGTGTCTCTAAGGAAAGAAAACAACTATTGTTCCAGTGGTCGTAAGTGGTGAGGAAGCAATTCCAAGTGGCTGACATAACATTTGATTGAAATCATCATAGGCAGAATCACACTGGTGCAACTACAAAAATGTGGAATGTGCCACATTCTCCAAAAGTATTTCAATTATGCCTAAATTTTGGGATGGAATCTGAACCATTGATAGTTGAAAATTCCATCAGTAACATGATGTAAACTGTGAAACCAAGATAATAATAATAATGAGCAATATGGATTTTTGTCACTCTGTGGAAGGTACTGAACATGTGCTATTTTACTGATTCTGAAACAGTAGTTGTATGGCAGCTGTCAATCGGCAGTGCAGGGTAAACCCTTGTGGTGTGAACTGGCCCTTTAGCATCACGCAAATTAATAACTATTCCTAACCACTTTCCCAAATACAGGAAAAAGAATACTCAGGGTACCATTAGAGTACTCTGTACACAATCCCAGTCAGTGGATGAGTTTAAGAGGTCCATGAACCAGTAGGAGAAAAAAAATCCTTTGATTTGCTTCTTGTCACTTTGAATTTTTCCTGTCACAGTAAATTTTATAGAAAATGTAGGCTGAGGTCTCGCCTCAGGGGCATAGCTACAATATCATATCCATCTCCTGATCCAGCACCTGAAACTCATCTTAAAAGTCAGCCATCCCAAGTGACAGTGCTCTGTGGTTCTGGTAGGTGGGACACGGAAGGATGATGTGACCAACCTTCCTGCCAGTGAGCAATGATGTTGGAAAGTTGCAACAGGAACCTACAGGGGCCCTGCTTCTGCTCCTTGTACCATTGCTCACTGACACAAGGATCATGTCCTCCTTCAGCCCCCTACTTATCAAAGAACTGGCAGGTTGGCAGTCAAGGCAATGGTGCCACAATCACAAATGTGAGTATAAGGCTGGAAGTCTAATTTAGATCCCTGTAAGGGCTTATTAGGATGCCAGCTGTAGTGTTTGCAAATATCCACTGTAATTTTTTAATGTTCTGGACTAGTTGATGGGAAGGAAATCAATTTTTAAGCCAATAAAATAAATTATATACAAACTTTTGTGTGCATGTTTTTAAGTACACTTTTCTGGGCATCCCATAGCTGTCATGACTCTAAAATAGTTTAAAAATGCTGAGGAATGAATTTTTTGTGTGTGCAATGTATATGCTTCAGCAGTAAGCTGGGTTTAACAATGCATGCATATGCTATGTGTGATTTCCTCCAATAAACAGAATATGAGAGATCACTCATTGTTATAAACAAAACCCTGGAAGACCCTTCATGGATCATACAAGTTTAGCCTTATAAAACTAATGTAGAAAATATTTTCAAATGCAAAAAAAGAATGCTAATAATAAGCTTCAATATTTCCCCCTTTCTTATGTTAGATTATAAGTAAGATCAGGTACATTTAAACTTCCAGTTCCTAAGAAACAATATGATTACATGGGTAATCATGGATATGTGAAACATCATAAACTGACAATTGTATATATAATATTTTCTAGGAGGAGAACCACACAATCCTACCCATAGCTCCTCAGAAGTAAGTACCATATCATTCAGTGAGGCTTATTACTGGTTAAATAGATATAGGGTTTGTAATGTGAAGTCGAAGGCTTTCATGGCTGGTATCCATAGTTTTTTGTAGGTTTTTCAGGCTATGTGACCATGTTCTAGAAGAGCTTTTTCCTGATGTTTCACCTGCATCTGTGGCTGGCATCTTCAGCAGTGAGCTGGGTTTAACAATGCATGCATATTCTGTGAAGATGCCAGCCACAGATGCAGGCAAAACGTCAGGAATAAACTCTTCTAGAACATGGCCACATAGCTCGAAAAACCCACAAAAAATTATGGATATAGGATTGCTGTCTAAGACAATCTGAAGATAAAAAATCAAAAAGGAACACCTCAGGCTTCCTTTACAGAAGCATATGCCATTATTTTTGGAAACACCACAGTGGTGGAGCCACTGAGGTGCAAAATATGGATATTGCTTTCCCAAACAAAAATTCAGCCTCCACTAGAGAAATTTTCTTTCCGTAACTAAAGTTTTGGCATTGCAGAGAGTAAGACATAATCATAAGCACCTAGAGCTCTTATATTTCATGTGTTCACGTTCCCTTGGTAACTTGGTCTGCCTCTTTTCTTTGGAATGCAAAGAAAACTGTATTTCTATATGCCCATATAATGTTTTTAAGTTACAGCAATGTTAGAAATTTGGAAACTGAAGAAAAAATGTTTGGACGACAGAACTCTTATTTGGAGGGGCAATGCCTTAATTTTGCCTCCTTGCCACAGCCAGACACCCTCATACTTGCACAGAATTTGAAAGTTGTGCAAATCACTTGGTAACCTTGTAAGAAAGTGAGAAGGGCACTTTATGTTCTGACTCAGAGCTTAGAATAAACAATACATCTGCTGTAGAATATGCAGCCATATTCTAAAAACACAGCAGAAACCTATTTATTCAGGCAGATTCACATGGTGGAATGGGACGACATGTCATATTCTAATAATCACAAAAGCTTTGCAATGTAATATTAAAAGATAACTCATGTAAAACCATTACAGATATTACAGTGCGATTCCAATACACAGCCCATGTTTACTGCAGAAATGATACACAACTTTCAAATTAACAATTTCTCATAGATTGCAGTTACTAGCACTTTAAACGTAAGATGCTATTTTGTAGTATATTGGGACATAATTGTTTTAGGCAATGACATCTGATTTCAAATAATGGGTTGGATCCAACAGATTTAATCATGCTTGATGCAGAGCCACTGAGATCAATTGATTTAATTAAATATGCACTTATCTGCCCCATTGATTTCAATGTGTTTGTTTAAGCATGACTACACTGGAACCAGGACCAGGACCCACTAGTTTAATGCTGCTGGATTCTGCTGTTTGCCCTAAACATTAGGATCCTACCCTTCTGCAGCTCTTACCACCTGTGCACCCTTTAAAAATTGTGTTAAAGATTTGCTGGGAAACCCTGTAGAGCTATTATTGACTCCACAGAGGACCAGAGCAAGAGAGGAGAAATGTTTGATTCCATTGCAACTGCATACCTTCCAACTAGTTGGGACAATCCAGAATCCCACTTGTCCACCTGTGTTTTAAAATGTGTTAGTTTCTCTTTCTTTCTCCCATTCACCCCCCCCCACCCTTTGTCCTTGGCTTACTCCAATTACTGCATATTCAGTTTACAGTGCAAAAGTAGTTTGTACTCTGCAACCACAAGGGGTTGAAGTGGGGGCAGAATTTTGCCATTTCAATTTGTTGTTGTTGTGTACCTTCAAGTCATTTCTGACTTAAGGCAAAGCTAAGACAAACCTATCATGGGGTTTTGTTGGCATGTTTCTTCAGAGGGGGTTTGCCATGGCCATTCTCTGAGGCCTGAGAGAGTGTGGTTTGCCCAAGGTCACCCTGTGGGTTTACATGGCTGAAATGAGATTCAAACTCTGACCTCTAGAGTCACAGTCCAGTTCTCAAACCACTACACCCTACTTTCTGTAGGGTCAGGCAAAAGCAAACTGCTACACTCTCTTCCATCTTATTTATTTTTTCTCAATAATAACTTGTCATCTTGCCCACTCTCTGATGTTGCTGGGGGTTAGTCTACACATTTAAAATGCTCCTCATTCCAGTTAAATAGGATGTGATCCAGCCACATGTGATTCGCAGACGTTTGGGCTTTTTTGCCCCCCCCCCCAAAAAAAAATAATCCTTAAACTCTGGGGGAAAGGTTTGTGGTTTTTATAATCCGCTGAAGTCTGCATAAATGCCCATTATTGCACATGTGGCAGTCCATCTGCTTAGCATTCATTTAGATGGCTGTGCATTTTCAGCAGAGGGAGGGTGAACAGATACGAATAGATGCACATTTGTGTAGGAAAGTGAAAACAATTAACCATCAATGTGATTGTGCAAAAATGTGCACCAATTTGAATAGTATGCTTACATGTAGACTAGCCCTTGGCCACACCTGTCCCAGCTTTCCTCTGTGAAATGTTATCAGCTTCGGCTGATTCGCCAGCTGCGCCCATACCTGGCCCAGAGGGACCTTGAAACCGTAGTACATGCTCTGGTAACTTCGAGATTGGATTGCTGCAATGTACTCTACATGGGGCAACCCTTATACCAAACTCGGAAGCTGCAAATGGTGCAGAACATGGCAGCCCGGCTGGTCACTGGTGCTCCCAGGACCAGCCATATAACACCGGTGCTAAAAGATCTCCATTGGCTGCCCATTTGCTTCCGAGCTCAATATAAGGCGTTGGTTATTACCTATAAAGCCCTAAATGGCTTGGGCCCAGGATACCTAAAGGACCGCCTCTCCCCGTACATTCCGCCTCGCACCCTCAGAACATCTGGGCAGCAATTACTGAAGGTGCCTGGGGCTAGGTTAGCTTCCACGTCGCGGAGGACATTCTCCATAGCTGCCCCAGCCCTTTGGAACACGCTGCCCATAGAGCTCCGCTCATCTACCACCCTGGCCCAATTTAGGAAGGACCTCAAAACCTTCCTATTCCAGCAGGCATTCCCCGATTAAAGATCCTGTGGGCCTCCCTCTTCTTCCGTGGCCATGAGGTTGGGCTATGGGGGCTTTTTATTCTTATTTTTATTTGCATTTTTATTTTATTTTATTTTATTTTGTTATTTTTGTAAGCTGTTGTACTTGTGCGTTAGTCATTTAAGGCCAGGGTTAAAATCTTCACTTGGCTATAGAAACCCTTGAGCAAGTCACACACTCTCAGCCTCAGAAATAAGCAAAGGCAAACCCCCTTTGAACAAATCTTACCTAGAAAATCCTTCATCTTAGGGTTGCCAACATAATTTGAAGGAAGACAACAACAAACTTGGTATATATATTTTTTGATTAACAAGCACACATGCACCTCCTACCAATGTTAATCATCACATTTATCATTAATGGTATGTCTTCAGAAACTTGCCTCAAGAAATAATTATTGAATGCCTGGAGAGAAACCACTTAAGCTAACTATATATATATATTTATATGTGAGCTCTTTTTTTTTTACCAAAGTGGAATTGGCATAGTCAGAAAGTAATCTGAAATGTCCTGCAAGGGGCTTGTAAACCCGTACTCCTACTGGTCTCATTCTAACTAGGATATAAAATCTATTAGGAACAAATTTAAATACAACCCAAATGTTATGTCTTTTCACTTCTTTTTATTTCTATTGGACTTGTTCCATGAGAGACACTTTATCTATTGCAAAGCTCATTGTCAATAATAGATATGGCAGGCTTCTGACTACTTATGATTTCTCTCTCATTTAAATACAGGTTATAGCTCTTTCAGCTGGCTAGAAAGGAAAGCCAAATCTAATTCAGGCTCAGTTTTGGAAAAGATGAAAAGCTAAATAAGTATTGTATATAGCTACAATGCTGCTTTAGGCTGGTAAATGACATGCCAGGTATTAACCCAGAGCTTTCTTAGAAAGCTAGACTCAAATTTTCACCAAAGGGTCAAAATGTTGGGTTTGTGCCTTTCCTCTCATTTTGATTTACATCAGGGATGGGAATGGCTGCCCCCCCCCCCCACAGATGATGATGAACCACATCTCCCATCTCTCTGCATACTCTATACTGACAAAGGATGGTGGGGTTTGTAGTTCAACATCCCTGATTTCCACACTTTCCTCACTCCTCCATTTACAGACTACAAACATTCCCTGATATTTCAAGGTTTTTAATTTCTCCAGTTTCCCCTTCCTCCTGTACATAATCTGAACAACACTCAGATAAAGGTAAGATCTAATATAAAAATCATCAAGAAGTACCCAATAGAACAAGTGTAATATAGGAGTGAAACTGGAATATCAGTTCTCAGTCATGCGTTCAAAGAAACTGAACGATTACACTCACTGTATTTTCATCTGCAAAATAAGAGCCAGGTGCAAAGTTCCTATGATTTTTTAATTGTCTTGCTCTGGAATTTCCTAATTTTTTATCTGAGGATCTAGGAAGGGCATCCTTCCTATTAACAAGTTTTGAATTAGTTGTTTGGACTAACCCCTTTGGGAAGATGATGCTGACCTGCAGCCAGGAAGGGAGCTGTATCTCCCCTTTGTAAACTTTCCTTTCCTTTTTAATCTAATTGTAACAAAGGCAGGTATGAAAAGAATCATGCAGAAATAGGACTGCAAACCTGTTCCTCCTGGAAATCGTTGGCATTTGCCTAAGCTGGTTTCATGGCCACTTTGTGACAACAAACTACATGTCTACCTTAGAAGCCATTAAAAAAAAGTTTGCACTTTTCCATGGCTCACTATAATCGTGACATATATGGGCTGTTGTTTTTTAAATGGACATGGGCTTTGCAAGGATTAGAGGCCCAATCTTTCCCTATTCTTTTTGAGAAGTTACTTCTGAAGTTTCAAACAGACTTGCATGGTATTGCACCGCAGAGGAATCAATTGTGTGGGAGGGTGGACATGGCCCCTTTGCCTCAATGTAAATTGGACCTAGTCTGCCATTCCTGGTGGTATAAGTCATTTTGAAAAGCTTAAGGAGAAGAAGAGAAAGGAGAGGAGAGAGCCAACTTTTTGTTAGAAGAACCTCAGTATGCTGGGGAGGTGTCATCATAAACGTGTTTAAGAACGTGGGAAAGGAGCAACTGTAAATCCTCATGCACATTCAGAAAACCCTCTGCATACATTAGATATGTTGTATGCTTTTAGCAATTTGGAGACTAACTGATATATATTTCAGCATAAGCTTTCATGGATTCTTTCAGATGCATAGACTCCCTCCCCCAAACCCTTTCCTTCCTATCCTGAAACACGCTAATACAGCTAGCTCCTTGAAAAGTGTATTTTCAAATGTAAGAAAGCCCTGGTTGTGTAGTGAGGGGGCGGAGGACTACAGAGACGATAGAGTAACATGCGGCTATGTGTAAGAAGGAGCATGTGTTGCCTAGATGAGAGAGGAGAGAACCAACGTGTGGTACCTGTGAGTGTTCAAGAGGGAAGCAGCAGGTCAGACTGTGTGGGTTTGTTAATAGGAAGGGTGTGTAAATGCATTAAAAAGTGCTATGCGTGCTGTTCAGAACACATTGTCTCCCATCAGTGTGCATGAAAGTGAAGAATTACCTGGCATATATGGGCAAAAAATGGTAAAATAATAGGTGGGTTTGCACAGGTGTGTGAAAGAAAGCCGGTGTAGTGGTTTGAGTGTTGGAATATAACACCAGACAACAGGGTTTGAATCCTCACTTGGCTGTGAAATCTGCTGGGTGACCCTGAACAAGTCAGTCTCAGAGGATGGCAATGGCAAACCTCCTCTGAACAAATCTGGCCAAGAAAACCCCATGCTAGGTTTGCCTTAAGGTCACCATGAGTTGGAAATGACTCGAAGGCACACAACAATAAGAAGAAACATTACCACACTACCGAAACCTATGGCAATGGCAAAGCCCTTCTGAAGAAGAAACTTGCCAGGAAAACCCTGTAATAGGTTCATTGTATGTCAGAACAACTTGAAGGCACACAACCAACAGGGCAGGGAAGACAAGGAAAACAATGTGCAAGAAGGTGTTGGGAGAAACACACAGCACTGGCACCCATGCGAGCGCTAGCATGTGGGAGTGTGTGGATGAGGGGTTTATCACACTGGGACTAATTTCGGCATTAAAGAGAAATTAGAGCACATTTAAAGCATCCTGCAAATAATATGAAAATAGCGTGTAATTGCACAAATAATTATCTCATGCAATTGTGCAAATAAAGTGATATCGGAAATGCATTGTTGCTGCAATTCCAAGAATAAAAAGATGCACAAATGATTATCATACACAATTGCACAAATAAAGTGGTATTGGGAATGCACTGTTGCTGAAATCCTGAAAGTAGAAAGATGTGCATTAATGCTCCTTTGTGATTAATGCACCAGGTGCCACAACAGACTACCATTCCCAGAATTCCATAGCCTCCAGCCATGGCTGCTGAAGTGGTGCCAAACTGGATTATTTCTGCAATGTGGTTGCAGCCAGAGAATGGGGGGGGGGGGGGCAACGGGGGTATGTTTGAGAGAGCAAGGAAGCATGTGCACGCATGGCAAGCAATGAGTGTGTGTGTGTGTGTGTGTAAGACAGCGTGGGGTGTGTGGTTGTGTGTGTGAGGGGGAGACACTCGGTGTCTGTGGCCCCCCCGAAAGCGCGCGCAAAGATGGTGCTCCTCCTTGGCCTGAGGGGCGCACAGCGAAGGCGAGGGCAGGCTTTGCCCCCCCAAAGGAGCCCATGGGGCGGGGGAGGGATACACTTGTGGGGCTGCTGCTGGTGGGGGGGGGAGAGGCTCTTGGGGAACCAATGTCCCCTTCCACCCATCTCCTCCTTTCCCTCCTTCCCTGGAGCATGGAAAGGCGCCCTCTTCCCTCCCTCCCTCCCTCTCCTCCTCCTCCTCTTCTGAGGGATTTAGCGGGAAGCCAGGCGGCTGTGGCCAGAGAGAGGCTGCCCTCCACTCACCATTTCGCAGCCTCAGGAGCCAAGGCCGGGGCTGGGGCGGCAGGGCTGCTGAGCGAGGAGGGCTGGGGAGGCGCGGGTGCTGTCCAGGGTAGTAGCCTTGGCGCCTCCTCCTCCTCCTCCTCTGGCTCCTGCCTTCCTCGCCAAGCAGCCAGGCGCCTCCTCCCCTCCGCCTCCCTCTCGGAGGCTTAAGCCAAGCCCCGGCCTCCCCTGGCTCTCCTCTCCCCGCCTTCCCCTCCCTCGGCCGGAGAGGCCAGGCGGGGCCCGGGGAGGGGGCTCCAAGGCAGGGCCAGCCCCTGGGAAGCAAGGCCAAACTCAGACATGGGCGGCTCCCTTCCAAAAGGGACAGTGCCTTGGCCCCTTAGTGGACCATAGTCAGAGCCAGGGCTGTGACACCCGCTAGGTGACCTTGGCAGAGTCACACTCTCTCAGCCTCAGGGGAAGGAAGGCCAGTGTGGTAACTCATGGTGTCACACAGACACACCTCATTGATCTCCTCTCATCCCATGCTATACAGAATCCTTAGTCGGGGTTCTTGTACCAATAAGGAAAACATCCTGCGTTGGCCATTTAACAAATGCAAATTAAAAAAAACCCATCACCAATTGTTTTGTTTCTTCTCCTCCTGTTTGGTTTGTAACGTCTTGCCTGAAGAAGAAGCCCACAGAGCTTCGAAAGCTTGCAACAAGTATACTGTGCATTTCGGTTGGCCACCAAAGGTATCGCGGGTGGGTTGGCCACAACCCCTTTCTGCCCAAAAGCAGATGTTTGAGGAGCAGTAGTGTCACCTGGTGCACTCTGCACCCCCCACACACTCCCCTAGTAATCCTCCTCTAAACCAATCTTGCCAAGAAAACCCCATGATAGGTTTGCTTTAGGGTTGCCATAAATCAGAAATGACTTGAAAGCACACAACAATAAAAACCAACATGATTACACAACCGGCATCCCAGTGCTAGGTCCAACTTGTGCAAATCCGTTCAATCCATGGGATTTATAGACCTGAAGAGTCGTTGTACAATAACACCCACAAACAAGGGATACCTTTAGTCAGCCAACCAAAAGGCATGAGATCCATGCTACAAGCTTTCCAAGCTCCACTGGCTTCTTCATCAGGGAAAGGCATTAAGAATCCCAACAGGAGGAAAGATAAAAATACAATGATGATGTTAGTCACAGTAAGGCTTCCGTTTTCAGTAAGGTGTTGTTGGTGTTCTTTGGAGGGATATGGAAGCGAGTGGGTCCCTCCTCCTTCTGGCCATGTGCAACTGGGAACAAAGTCCAGGGGTTGTTGTTGTGTGCCTTCAAGTCATTTCCAATTTATGGTAATCCTACAGCAAGCCTATCACAGGGATTTCTTGGCAAGATTTGTTCAGAGGAGTTTTTTCCAGTGCCTCCGAGGCTGAGAGGATGTGACTTGCCTAAGGTCACCCTGTGGGTTTCCAACTTTCCATGTCCAAATGCGAATTCAAACCTGGTTTCCAGAGCCACTACACCACTCAGGCTTTGTCCTTTGTTTGTGTTGCTGTTGTTATGTGCCTTAAAGTCCTTTCCAACTGATGGTAACTCTAAGGCAAATCTATTACCGGGTTTCCTTGGCACATTATTTTTGCCTAATGAGTTGGCATTCAGCAGCAGTTCTTTGAGTGGGTGTGCTTTCCTTAGAGAGAGACAGTGTAGTGTCTTGGTTTGACTATGACTCTAGAGATCAGGGTTCGAATCTCACAGGTCCAGGGAAACCCTCTGAAGAAATCTAGCCAAGAAAACCCTTTCATAGGGTCACCATAATTATGTAATGACTTAAAAGCATACAGACTTTAAGAAAACTTTACTTGGGTCTCCATGTATTTGTCATATTCAATTTTTATTTGTATCTACTATATATGTTGCATACTGTGTATTACTGTAACTATATTGTTGTTCTGTGTCTTCAAGTTTTTGAATCATGGTGACCCTAAGATTACCTCAGATTGGCCTTAATACCCTAAAGGTACCAGATCCTGCTGTAACTTGGAAGCTAAGCAGGGTAAGCCCTGGTTAGTACTTGAGTGGGAAACCCCACAAATACCAGGTGCTGTGGGCTATATTTCAGAGGAAAGAAATAAATTCATGGGGTCACCATAAGTCAACATGCAACATACAACTTGCAGGCACATGCACACATACAAGGTCACCTCACTGGGAGTTTGTGTGTGTGTTTTAGTAAGATTTGTTCAGAAGTAGTTTGTCATTGCCTTCTTCTTAGGATGAGAGAACATGACTTGCTGAAGGTCACTCAGTGAGCTTCCATGGCTAAGTGAGGATTCAGACCCTGATCTCCCAGAGTCCTAAACCAACACAAACCTCTATACCATGCTAACCAGCAATGTACATATAAAAATTATATATTACATGTGTACTTGATTAGATGCAGCTGGCTCAGCCATGTAAACCCACTGGGTGACCTTGGGTAAATCACACTCTCTCATCCTCAGAGGATGGCAATGGCAACCCCCCTCTGAAGAAACTTGCCAAGAAATCCCTATGATAGGTTTTCCTTAGGGTCACCATATGTCGGAAATTACATGGAAGCACACAACAACAACAACAACAACAACAACAATTAATTGTATGTAATTATATGTGTGTTTAACATGTAATTAATTGCATATAATAAGTTATAATTCTACATTATATGTGTAATCAGCATATAAGATTATACTGAACAAAGAGTCACCTGCTTCTCCCCCCTCTTGCAAAGCAAGTGGCCCTCAGCAGTTCCCCTCTGCCCCACTTGGCTCTGGGGTCTTGTTCAAGGCTGCAAATTCTTTCTTGGCACACAAGTGGCAATTTAGTATCAGCAGACCAGGCAAGAGCAGCCAGAAACTGGAAATAGGGGGTAATACACACGCACCCAGCACTCCCTATTTTCACAGAGAATATTCCTGGCTACCCTCTTACTTGGCAGTAAGTCCCTTGGACTCAGGAGGGGGATGCTTATGAGAAGATGGATGTAGGATGGCCCTCCTGGAAGAAGAATTAGAATTGCCACTCTACCACCACTTCTAATCTTCTCAAAGTGTAAAAGTGAGCGGCTGGCTGTTTCCTTTTTAATCCCCTCCTTAATCCCAGTACACAGTGAAATGCTTGAGGCTGCTGCCATAAACAAATGGTTTGAGTGTTAGACTACAACTCTGGAGACTAGGGTTCAATTCCCAGCTTGGCCAGGAAACCATTGGATGACCTTGGGCAAGCCACATGCTCTCAGCTTCAGGGGAAGGCAATGGCAAACCTCCTCTGAATAAAGCTTGCCAAGGAAACCCCATGGTAGATTCAGCTTAGGATCACCATAAATCGAAAATAACTTGAAAGTGCACAACAACAACAAAACAACATTTACAAAAGAAATATTTTACCCTCCACCCCACATTGTACACTGTGATGGGAAAGGCCTTTTCATATGTTCCCACAAATCAGTGATGAAGTAGAAACAGGGCTGGCCAGGATTTTTGGGTGGTGAGGGACAAAATGAAGTTATTCCCCTGCACCTACTTCCATTTTCACACTAAACTTTGTTGCAGTCTTCACTGTAAGCAGGAGCTGAAAGAGAAGATGGATTTTCTAGCTAGACTACAGTACATTATTGTTAAGTTCTCTGTGTTGTAATACAAAGTGTGTATGTGTATATGCATGTATGCTGTGTACACAGACAGATATGGGTCAACATAGATTTAGATTTGAATAGGGGGGGGGGGGGTGCTATCCTAAGGAATATTTGTATTTAAAACATTATCACTACACTGCTGCAAGTTCTCACCATTCACATCTGCATAGAAGAGCCTTTGCCCAGAGTCTCAGGGACAGGCACAATCTTTTGGGGAGCAGATGTTCCTTCCTTTTGGTATCCTCACTCCAAGTTTTTTAGGGCTTTGGATGCACAGATTAGTAGCTTTAGGTATACACCCCTCCTCTTGTCTCATGTCAAATTGTATGCTAGGTTGTGGAATTGGTGCAAAAATATAACACAAGTGCTGTAGTGAATTTTACACTAAGAGAAGCTGGATTGTGTGACCTGACTAACTTAAGCAAAACTCACCATGTTTATTCCAGAGTATATTATTCAAGCAGTTACTTTTTGCATAAACAATTCTACATTGATTATATGTATTTTTTCTGCAGGAAGGGAAGGGATATAGCTCCCTTGAGTGACAGACACTGGACAATCTGTCTCAAAGTTGGGAGTCCTGTAGCCCTCTGGACATGGTTCAATTGCAACACCCAGCATTCCATCTCATTAGTTGCAAGGCCTGTTGGGTGTTATAGTCCAATCAATTCTAGATAGCTGCAGGATTCCCACCTGTGTCATATAGCAACAATACTGAGAGCTGGGTCTGGACAATAGATTCATAGTCACTTAGCAGACACCTATGGCTAAAATCTTATTTAGGGCTGTGTACTATAAATTAACTATAGCAAAATTGTGCAGTTGTTTTGCTAAACTGTCTGTATACTCAATCACACCACAGCACAACTGCTTGCACTACCAAGTGTGCCTGCACATTGCACAATGGTAGATAGCCTCAAACTGGTGAATTAAGACCAAGATCTAAGTGATATTTTAAATTACCTTGGAATCACTGAATCCTTAGGAAATGCCAAGGCAACACTTAAAGAAGAAGCTTTGAGTCCAGTGGATGTAGTATATTTTCAAATTATAAATAGATTTGGGAACTGAGAATTTTTTAGTGGACAAAGCAAAGGAAAGGTGAGCGGGGCAGAAGGACCAATGAAGAAGCAAAATGGAAATAATGTATTGAAACATAAGGTTTCAGAACAGAAATTCCAGAAGAAATGGGTAGTACCCTGTATGAAATGATAGCTTATCACATGCCTCTTATATCTATGGTAAGTGGATGGCCTGTTAGTTTTCCATGCTGTTGAAAAATACATAGTTGGAATGAGCAGTTGGTTGCATAACCACTAGGTTTTCAAAGGTCAGTTGTCCTGGAAGAACTGTGTGAAGAACCCATGCAAAAAATTTTGCAGAAGGAAATGGGGATACTAGGAGTGAGAATCACCCACTATTCCATTCCAAGTCTTTGTCTCCACATCTCAAGTCTTTAGCTTCAAGTTTCAATTTAGTCCTTGCAAGACACTTTTAAGCCAAGTCTCAAGTCTGGAAGCCAACTTTAGCAGAAAAAAAGAGGTGTGTATGTAGATGTATGTATAGATTCGAAAACTTTTTGCTGCTGCTTCTTCCCCACTGCAATATGATCAACTCCTTGATCTAGTCAGTCAGTCTGTCCCAAATGATGCCCTGTGCCCAAGCCTTTCCAGCCACTAGTGAAAGATGCGGCAAAGAGAGTGAGCTTGTGCAAGTAGGTGAAGAGCAGGAGATACCACCACACAAAGTGAGGCTTTGTGATGGTTTTAAGGACTCATGCAATCCTCATCCCCACCTTGGTCCTAAAGGCCTCTTGTTTTTCTTGTGCATCAATACTTTAACTGAAGGCCCCCTGCTGTCCCCTTTTCCCTCACCACTCCCCTGGATCTTTCTACAGCCCACAGGGGGTGTAGCACTCACTTTGGGAATCGCTGTGTTAGGCAATGGACTTGAGGTGAGGGTCTATAGGAAGCAGGTGTGAAAGTAAAGTACTATACTTTAAAATACCATTTCTGTCACATGACTGGTAGGCAAAAAGCAGTAAGATGAAAGCAAAGGAGGAAAACTGTTTTCTGGATAAAGTTCAACCACCAGTCCACAGTATCTCCATCTTATTGAGTTCTTGTTGTTGTGTGCCTTCAAGTCATTTCTGACTTATGGCAACCTTAAGGCCTATCATGGAATTTTCTTGGCAGAATTTGTTCAGAAGGGTTTGCCTTTGCCTTCCTATGAGGCTGAGAGAGTGTCACTTGCCCAAAGTCACCTAGTGGGGCTCCACTGTTAAGCAGGAATTCAAACCATGCTCCCCCAGTGTCCTAGACTACTTTGGCTCTCTATTGGAATTTAGCTTCAGTTTATTGATGACACAGTACGCTGATGAGGTCAATAAACTGAAGCTATCTAGCTTCAGTTTATTGAGCTCTTCCGACCCATTACAGCATCCAGGCTCTGGTCCAACATGTGCACAGCCCAAGCTGACCTGAATGACAAGGAGAAATAGAGCTGCATGTCATCAGCATACTGACAGCACACCACCCCTAAATCCTTTATGATTTTCCCCAAACAGCTTCATGTAGATATTGAACAGCATGTGGGATACAATGGAGCTTGATAGCCATGGGGCTGAACCAGAATCTCCTAATGCCAGGGGCATCACTGGAGGGGTGTGGAGAGTACAGACTACACCCAGTGACATCTCAGGGGGGAGTGTCACAGGGTGCACTGGTGGGAAGGGGCTGCCTTCCAGTTCTGGTGGCTCTATTGGGCAGGTGGTAAAGAGAGACTGCTTCCTTTGTCGACCAGCCAGCAGCTCATGAGACCCAGAAAGGCTGTGAAATGGCAGGAACAGCCCACATCTATCACCAGCTGCACTTGGGAAGGGGATGTCTTCTACTTCCGCTTTTCCATTTGCTCCTTGGTGCAGCAGCTCTGCCAGACCCAGAAAAGGCTGTTGAAGAAAAGAGAGTATCACATTGAGTGTATATACCAAGTTCGCCACTGCCTAATGCTACTCTTTGAAACCAGCCCTACAGGTAGGAAGAAAACTACCATATAATAGTGCCTCCTACTCCCATCCCACAGAGCCATTACAATAAAATATCATGATCAATAGTATCAAAAGTTGCTGATGGACCCAGGAAGATCAACTGAGTAGATTCCCCCCCCCCTCCATCTTTCCCCTGGAGGAGGGCGTCTTTCAGAGCAACTGAGGTTTTTCCATGCTGTATCCTTGTCTGAAACCAGACTGAAATGGGTCCAGATAATCTGTTTCCTCTATGAATGCCTGAAGTTGTTCAGCCATCACACATTCAAGCAACTTGCCCCACATGGGGATATTTGCAGTAGGGTAGTAGTTCTCATATACTGTACCTCTGAATCCAGGGAGGCCCTCTTCAGGAGATAGTGTGCAACCTCCTCCTCCAAGGCAGCAGGCATCTCCTCCTGATGGAGTGAGGCATTTATCACTCTCTGGATCCACCTGGTCAATTCTCCCCTGTTAGATTTTATCAGCCAAGATGGCAAGGGTTGAGATTATACATGGTAGGTGAAACTGCTTCAAGCATTTTGTCCATATCATCAGACCTCAATAACTGAAAATGATCCCATGAAAATTAACCAGATGGTGCACTGAACATCTTTCTAGGTTCTGGGACAAATGTGATGTCAAGTTTGAAAAAAAAAATCAAATGCACCTTTCCAGTTATATCAGAAGAACAACAACAAAAAATGGTTGCAAGAGAAACTCCTACATCTGTGGCTTTCTGTGGTGCCATAACTAACTTTTTTATGCCTATGAGCATATCTCAATTCTAGTATCCTTTCAACTGGCACAATTGTGATTTAAGAACACCTACGGACATTTACAGAAATTTAAGCAATAACACTGTATAGGCTTTTACTGCTTACATCGCATCTTGGAAGAACAACACCAACAATCTGGTAACTGAGTATTTAGTTGGGCTTTTGAAAAAATAAACAAGTAAAAATAGGAATGCTATAAGTTGTTAGCCTGTAGTACGGAGCCCTCATCCCATCCTGATCATTCACAAGAATACACGTCACCAGTGCAAGTCAGAATTTAAACTCAATGATAATCCTCTTGTACCAGTTAATGATGTCTTCCTTATAACTCTGAAAGTAATCAAAAAGGTAGTTATGCCACAAAAGGAGTTAAGTTATCCTTTGTTAAGTTATATCTTTTAAATTATAAAAAGATAAAAGTTATCCCTTGAAATGGAATGCTACCTTTGTTATTGAAACAATGAATTAACTACAGTACAATCAACAAATTTTTTGTAACTGGTTATTTCCAGGCTCTCTTCAAGGCACTGCAACATCCTGGCAGAAGATATGGACATGAAACTGTGAGAAAGCAGAGAAAACAGCTATGAACAAAATGCATCAAACAGAGCAAAATCTTCAAAAAAGGGGATTTAAATCTGCAGTTAAATACTTAGGGGTATCATGTAATTCGGGGTGCAGATCTGATCAAACCTTTTTTCCCTCTCCTTCTTACAAACTACTTAGGTAATCATTAGCTACTCGTATTTTTGTTTTAGTTACAAGGTATTTGACTATACAAGCTAAAATATATATAGCAAACCAGTCTATATAATTTCCAGGAAATATGAGGGCATGTATAAGAGTTTGGTGGGCAGCAATAATAACTGGTATATAAAATGGTATGCAATTCTTTTCTAGGATGGAGAAGTGACAGTGCTAAGGATTCAGGATAGACTAACATATGTCCAAAGACAGAAAGAAGGACAGATCCTGGTGTCCAGCAAGAACCCAGTGGGATATGGGATGAAAACACCAGCACAAAGTCCATGAGGGCCAATGGTTTCAACAATATAATTAGAGGAATTTTTTGCAAAGGGCCTTTGTTCCTTCAGGAGGTCTGGGAGCACCCGTAGTGAATATTCTAGGATTTCTGCTTATCCCTGTGTATGAGGGATAAGGGTCACTTGCCACATAATACTGAGCACACATTAGCAAAGCAAGGTCCAAGGCTGCAGCCTACGTAGCCTATATGGCTGGTTTATGGAAAGTCAAGGATCAGGTCTCATGTGTACAGTCTGAGTCTACCTACCATTGCTTGTCATCACTTATTGCAGCTGAGCAGAATCTTCTTTGAATTTGTATTCAGATGGTAAATACCATATGTTGTTGCTCTCTGATTTTAATAGGACATGGTTGTATTTAAGGGCTCTTTAAATCTGGTTAGGTGTAACAGGATCCATGGAGTTGTTTTGCTGAGTTTTATCAAAACCTTCTCCACCCCCCACCCTCCAGTGTGTCACCTGTAATTTCTCAATTATTTCTATGAAGCAAGAAGCTCCCAAAGAGGAAAGCCTCACTGTTCATAGTGGAAGGTCCCACATTCATTTACTGAGATCTTCAAGCAGACCTGGGAGAGCGACTGTTAATCAGCTGGAAAAGACGTATCAGTCATTCAGCTGGAAAAGAGCCTTGTCTGAAACTCTGGATAGCTACATGTGTGGCCAGTCAGTATAGAGAAGGAACTGGCAAACTGTGGCTCTGGTACCACATTTGGCCTCCAAGGATGTTTTTGTGGCTCTCAACACCTCCATGACCTCTTATAGGTACTAAAATTTGTGGATGCTCAAGTCCCATTACTGTGTATACAATGGCATAATAAAATGGTGCCCCTTGTATAGAATGCTAAAATCAATGTTTGCTTTCTGGAATTTTTCAAAAATATTTTCAAGCCATGGATGGCTGAATCCATGGATACAGAACATGGATATGGAGGGCTGACCGTATCATCTGCAAACTTGGGTTCCTTCTACTCCATCTACATCATTGGTTTAAAAAAAATTGAAAAGTGATGGCCTCAGAACAGAACCCTGTGGTACTCTCCTTGAGACTTCTAAAATAACCTGGGAGCCTCCACAAAAAGAGAAGGTTATGTCCTACAGAAGCACAGCTCAAAAAGTCAATTTCTTGGATTACAGGTCCCAGAATCCCTCAACCAGCATGGTCAGATAATTCCAAAGGGGAATGTGCCTAGTGTCCGGGACATGCTGCCAGCAGCGACCACTGACCAGTAGCTGATAACAGACCTTAGCACAGTGGAAGTGAACGTAAAGCAGACTTGCCACGGAACCAGTCTGAGCGCAGTACGAGAAACAAGCCGAGTTCAGAATTCCAGAAGAAGTCCAAACATTCCAAGAGTCAAGACGAAATCAGGATACCGAGAAAACAGCGTTGGTCAAACAGTCCAAGGTACAAAACAGCCAAGAGATAACAAAGTCCGGTCCAAGGTCAAGTAACAAAGAATCTAGATACTAGGAGCTCGCAGCAATCACGCGAGGGATCATGCATAAACTCTAGCAACCAGCATAGTCTACTCTCCTACTTAAGTAAGGGAAACTCTCCTGCGTGCCACCTGAGGTGGTTGGCTAATTGCCTATCGGCAATCTATGTGATCTGCGCCTGCAAGCACTCTCAGCTCTTCTCCTTTGAAGAAGGCACCTGCATGCACGCTTCGTCCCCAGAGTCCCCATTAGGCAGTGGTGTCCATAGAAGGTCTCTCTTCGCACTAGGACCTGGTTGAAACTCCTCTTGGGGTTGGAGGATCACAGATGGGACCTGCGGGCAGGCAAAGCCACCTGGTGTTGCCTCAATCAGCACCTTGCTCTGGAGGACGCTCTCCTCCCCCATCCTCCGAGAAGCTGATCTGGCTGGCCATGACATCAGCCAGTGGCCAGGCACACTGGTATTCCAGGAACTGTAGCCCCCAAAAAGAATTTTCTAAAGCTCTCCAGAAATTCTTATTGCTGACACATAGAAGCAACAAAGTTTATGACAGGGATGTGAAGACAAAAGTAAAGCTGAGGACTCAGTTTGCCCCTGCTCTCCTCACACATGTTGGAAACCATTGGGCTTGGGAATACATAACACAGCTCTTGATCTGGACCTGTGGGGGGCACACAGGGCTGAGCAAGGTATCACATTTATTTCAGTATCAGAGAAGGTCCACATCCACAAGGACATGGTCCCACCAATGCCAGTGTCAGGCACTTATTTGCCTTGCCAAATGGACTTTCCCCTCATCTCTCTCATCTCCTTTTCCCTAACTGTAGAGGTTCTGGTTACTCCCCCAATGGCTAAAGTACAAAGAGGGTAATAAATTCCCAATTCTTCCTGTCAATAGTTTAGAGAAAGATATAACATCTACAATGCATCAAGGCAGGGATATTTTAAAGATGTTTTCTTTTCAATAACACAACCAGACATATCTTAACAAGATTTTTTTGGGAAAATTGAAAACATCCCCAATAGTTGCAGGTTTTTAAATATTTTTTTTACCTGTTGTGCATTGCTTTGGAAGATCTCACAAGCTAGTATATTAAATACAATGCAAAACATTACAATACCAATAAACTATCTCTCCTCTAGCCTTTCTACATCAGTGCCCTAGATGTATCAGACTACAACTCTTCATGGGTATGCTGTTTGGAAGTTGTAGGTAGGGTTGCCCCATAAGTCAGGACCTCCAAACCGGGACAATGTAGGACAATGTGGACAAATTTTTCAGATATAGGACACATTTTTTAAAAATGGAGGACACGTGAAAAAAATTGTTTTTTTTAAAAATGTTAATCTAAATGCCTGTTTCTTAGGCATGATCAAAATGGAGGACATTTGGGCATTATTTCTAGACAGATGTCGAAATGGACTTCCCTTCTGGCAAAACACCCCTGACCTCCATTCCAAAACACACACGACAGCACATTTGGGCATTTCACATGGCTTTACTTAACATGGCAATCTCTTGCATCAGAGGCTTATCCATAACAACCCTTGGGTTTAACACTTAGCATGGTTTTAACATGGCTATGATACTGAACATGTCAAGGTGGTTTCACGTTCTTCTTGCCCACCAAGTGTACTACTCAGTGCGGCCGCAGGAGGCGAAGCGCGTGGCGGCAAGCGCCTGCTGGAGAAGAAGGGGCGGAGGAGGAGGCGGTGAGGTGGCGCGGCGCGCGGAGAGGCAAAGGCGGAGGAGCCAGCGCCCCTTGCGCGCGGGCGCGCCACCCTCCCTGCCTCCCGCTGCGGGCGCGCCACCTTCCCCGCCTCCTCCGCCCCCTCTTCTCCCCTCCCCGACGCCTCCATATTGCTGTGGGCGGGGGGAGAGGAGAAGAGGGGGCGAGGACGGAGGCGGGGAAGGTGCGCACCGCACGGGAGGCGCCTCCTCCGCCCCAGGCACGCCTCGCTGTCCTCCCTCTTCCTCCCTGCCTCCCGAGGTGAGGCAGAGGAGGGGCAGCGAGGCCTTCAGGCCGCAGCAACTTGGCTGCAAACCGGGGGGGGGGGGTCCCGGTTTTTGGGCTGCAAGTGCCGGGCGGGGCCCGGGGCCCCCAAATCGGGAATGCCACGTGGTGCAGCCGGGGTTATGGCAAGCTAGTTGTAGGGATTATAGAGATCATTATTCAACACCTATCTGATGGATGCCTAGATGGGGAAAGGTATTTACTTGTCATTTTGGAGTCTTGGGATGCATCTACACCATATAAATAATGCAGTTTGACACCACTTTAAGTGTTGCATGTCCATTCTGTGGAATCCTGGGATTTGTAGTTTTACATGGTCTTTAGCCTTTTCTAGCAAAGCATGCTGGTGCCTCAGCAAACTTCACATCCCAGGAGTCTGTAGGATCAGGGCCGGCTCTAGGAATTTGGCTACCCTAAGCAAGAAATATTTTGGCACGCCCTGTCACCCCTCATAATTATTTTTACCCCTTGGTTTCCGCTGTTTCATTTGTTAAAGCTAAACATGACATAAAACTTAGGTTCCAATCTCTCATCATAGTATTGAGAATTAGTGAAAAAGCCAAAAAAATATACAAAAAATCTGCCAAACCGCCCCTAAATTTTGCCGCTCTAGGCAGCTGCCTAGTTAGCCTATATGGATGAGCTGGCCCTGTGTAGGTTGGAGCCCCTGCAGTTTTGGCATGGCAGGTTTGCCTTAGAGTCACCATAAGTGAGAAATGACTTGAAAGTACACAACAAAAACAACAAATTGCAGGATTCCATAGCATGGAACTATGGCAATTATGTGGATCATAATGCTGTAGTTGTGTCATGTAAAAGGGCCCATGCTCTGCCTTCAAGCTCCAATCCACCTTTGACTAAACGTAGTGAAATAACATAGAGAGGACTCCCTTCCTTTCTCCTGTAGTCACTTCTTGGGGTTTTCTTGGCAAGTTTTGCTCAAAGGAGATTTTCCATTGCCTTCCCTGAAGCTGAGAGAGTGTGACTTGCCCAAGGTCATGCAGTGAATTTTCATGGCTAAATGGGGAATCAAACCCTGGTCTCCAGAATTGTAGTCCAACACTCAAACCATTACTCCAAGCTGACTCCTAAAAGTTATACCTTATAAAATAGCCTGCATCTTTTGACTAATTAATTCTATTATGGTAAAGGTCAATAAAAGCTTTCCAGTTTGGAACAAATGTGATGTTTGTACCTGCTACCATCTACAATAGAGCTGATAGGTTTCAGTATTTTGGCATATTTATGTATTTCTTAGATTCTTATTTGACAGATTTCAGGATTTGACCCTGGTTCCAGTATTTTGTAAATCAAGGTCTGAGCAGAATGATTATGTATGAAAATTAATTCTTAGATGAGCAGGAAATGTCTTTCTACAAGTCAATAAGAATATTATTTATTTTGTACCCTGACATATCCCCCCCCCCACCACACATTCAATCAAAGCAGACAAATATGACTTTCAGTCCAAATACATCTGGATACCTGCCATTTGTGCACCTCTAATCTAGAGGCGGGGGTGATGTGAATTTATCCTCTCTGCGGGAAAGATAAAAGAAACTCCTCTCTGTTATGCAATTTATCAACATGGAGAGTTGTTGTAATATTGTAGGCTTGATCTAACTAACTGTAACACAGTTGTAACACTGAACAGAAACAGAGGTAGACAGAAGTACTGTACAGTTAAGAGATAGCAACATGGCATAGTGGTTTGAATGTTGGACTACAACTCTAGGAGATTAGGGTTCAAACCCCTGCTCAGCCATAAAAATCTGCTGAATTAATCTGGCCAGGAAAAATCCTAGGGGAGGGTTGCCATAAACTGGAGTCACCTAGGAGGTACATAACAACAACAGAGCTAAGAGCTATATCCTCCATAGCCAGGGATTGCATAAGAAAATAAGGAATCTAATGCAGGGGTGGTGAACTTTTGGCCTACTACATCTCCCATCAACCCAGATCAGCATGGCTAATGGTAAAGTAATGTGGGACTTCTGGTCCAAAATATCTGGAAGGTTAATGTTTTCCTATTCTTGATTAATTAAATTAAAAGCAGGGGCTATTCACATTTCTAGGCAGAAGAAAACCTACTCATACAGAGTGTTATGGTTGAAAGGATTTTTTTTAACAAAATGATATATTAATAGTATCTGACACCAGAGAGACTTTTGAAGATGTATTAAGGTTCCACTAGCCTATGTTAGAAATGTAATCAAAACAAGATAGCTTTTTATCATATGTGGTAGACTTGTGTCAAGGCGAGAAAATGTTGGACTCAGATACATTCCATTATGGAAGACATTTTGAAATTTGAATTTCAATTGAAGCTAGAACTTTTTCTATTGGCGTTGATGGACAAACAGATGGAAGAATTGTCCAGTATATGACAAGAACTGCACAAGTATGCACAAAAATGGAAGGATGTTAGTATCCCATCACAATAAAATTCTCTGAAGATGCCAGCCACAGATGCTGCCGAAACGTCAGGAATAAACTTTTCTAGAACATGGCCACATCTTTTCCTTGTATTTTAAAATACAAGGAGAAGATATAAGGAGCTTAGGTTCTCCGATGAGGGAAAAATGGAATGATATAGTAACCGTTATATATAAAATATATAAAAGTGAGTTGGCCTTGTAAAAGTTGAAAGATCTTTAGGAAACATTCCCAGTTATACTTCTTTCTTCTCCTGTTATTAAAGCCATACACAGTTGGACATCCATAGAGGTGCAACACTGAGACATCATTGCTTAGTTTCTATGTGGATTTTTAGAATAGTGCAGTTTGCCAGCTATTCAGTAACCAGTTCCCATGTCCACCTCCCATTTTTCAAATCTGGGTAGTGTGAAATAACCATCAACAATTCTGTGTGCAGAACTGCACAAATGCATACCAGAAGTAACTCAAGAATGCCCAAGACATTGGGTGCATCTACACTGTGGAATAATGCAGTTTGACACCACTTTAAGTGGTGTGGCTCCATCCTACAGAATCCTGGGATTTGTAGTTCTACAAGGTCACTGCCAAAGAGGGCTAGTACCTCACAAAACTATAATTCCCTGGTTTCTGTTGGATGGAACTACATCACTTAAACTGAATTATTTCTATAAGGTAGATGCACTCCTTGAGACAAGAATTGCCACTGAGACAACCATGCTGTAACTCTGAATTCACTGTGTCTTAATGTAATGTCCATGTTATCCCTACATTGCCATCTATAATGTCTGTTCCTCCCCTTCCCCTTTCATCAGTTCTGGCAGTATATTTGTCCGTCTTCTTTCTTTCCTCTGTCCATCATTTTTTCTCCTCCCAGCCCTTGTTAGCTTTTCCTCCCCAGCCACAGATATTATGAAAGCCTTCTGGTTTGTTTCCTCCAGCCTCTAATACTTTCCTATGCAACCAGTGGCTTTACTACTGGACAAAGATTCTGGGAGACCAGCGATCAAATCCCCTTCAACTGTGGAAAGCCACTGGGTGGTCTTGAGAAAAGGCACACATTCTCTCATTCTAAGAGAAGGCAATGGCATGTCTCCTCTGAGTAATTCTTGCCAAGAAAACCCTATGAGAGAATCACCTTAAGTGAGCAATAACTAGAAGGCACAGGACAAGGAATACTTTCTTAGTTGATTGTAGCTCAATCTATGCTGCCACCTAGTGACACTAGTGGCCTGCTGCATAATATCTCTATTTTACTTAGATCTAGGAGACCCATTAAAAACATCCTGAGTTCTTGTGTGCATGTCACAGGGAGATCTCAATATCTGCCATCAGGTTGACTTCAACATATGGCAATCCTGTGAATGAGACCTCCCAGTCACTCTGTCATCAGGGTTTGCAGACTCAAGGCTGTGGCTTCCTTAGAATAACAGAGCTGGAAGAGACCACAAGGGCCATCTAGTCCAATCCCCTGCCATGCAGGAACTCACAATCAAAGCACTCCTGACCAATGGACACCCAGCCTCTGTTTAAAAATCTCCAAAGAGTTGACCTCCTTGATTGAGCCCATCCATTTGGAATGCAGTCTTCCTCTTCTCATATTGCCTTTTGCCTTGTTGTTGTTGTGTGCCTTCAAATCATTTCTGACTTATGGTAAACCTATCTTGGTGTTTTCTTGGCATGATTTGTTCAAAGGAGATTTGCCATTGCCTTTCTTCAAGGCTCAGAGAGTGTGACTTGCCCATGGCTTCATGCCCCAAGGACACCCCGACAGCGGCGGGGAGACAGAGAAAGGGGCCGCTCAGCCCCTTTCTCTTCAATATCGCTGGCGCGCCTGTGTAAAGGCTGCGGCAATGATACACGGCACGAAAGGAGTGGCACCAGGACATAACAGCCACGCTATGCCGTTTGGATGTGACGCGGCCATTACGTCAAAATGGCGGCGCCCATGTAGGCAGGGCGCCGCCATTTTGACATACTGAGTACGTCCTAGGGTTAGGGAGCGTCTGAAAAGGACACTCCCGGGCAACCCTAGCACATACTCAGTACGTGCTTAATGGCCTGTTTGTACAGGGCCTAAGTTTACAATAATTTAATTGCTTCCTAACTTTCCTATTTTTAAAACTATGGCTCCTGCCACACCGCAGAATTAATGCAGTTTGACACTGCTTTAACTGTCATGGCTGCATCCTTTGGAATCCTGGCATTTGTAGTTTGTTGTGGCACCAGAGAACCCCTAAAAGAGAAGGCTAAATATCTCACAAAACTAGAAACCCCAGAAATCCAAAGCATTGAGCCAAGGAAGTTAAAATGGTATCGAACTGCATTATTTTTGCAGTGTAGATGCAGCCTATGTTTGTTTTAACTGCTATAAACCACTCTGAGTCCCAAACTGATTAAATGAAGGATAACAATAATAACAGGAAGAAGAAAAATAAGAGGAGGTGACAGCTGCTGCTACTTGGGGAGGTCACCAACACACTATACGTAGGCAGAGCAGGCATACACATTACTCAAATACAGTCTTCTCCATCATGCTGAGATGCATTCTACAGTATTTTCTTTAAATTATAGTAAATATTTCTTTGTTAGTGTCCTTAGTCTCGCGAGCCAGTGTAGTATAGTGGTTTGAGTGCCAGCCACAGATGCCGGCAAAAGGTCAGGAATAAACTCTTCTAGTACATAGCCACATAGTCCAAAAAAACCCACAAAAAACAACATATGCAAAGTTTATGCACACTGGTGGTCCTCTTGTCTTATTCAGTGATGCATTTCCTCTTTTCAGAGTGTGATGCATAAATGGCCTCGACTGTTATCCTCTGATAGCTGGCACATACATATGTTAACAGGCATATAGATGCACATGGCTAAGGCTCCTGGGAGTTGCAGTTCAACAATATCTGGAAGACCACAAGTTGTATGCCACTATATTAGTGGCAGGCACATATGAATATACTGTTAATTGTGAAAGGACAATTAACAGAAGAGATGTCAGGAAGGTGTAGACAGATTCATACTGTAGTAAGAGCTTTATGCTGATGAGTGAGTGATTACATATTCCTCACTGTTTCTGCTGTGATTCATACCAGGGTTAGCTAAGGACAGAAGCAACCTTGTCTCTGATTAATAATTTTCCACTGACTTCGTATTACCTTCGACTTCAGTGCCCTGTGTTTGTTTATCTATATTTGGGGCAGCGGGTTCAAACCAACTCAGTGTGACCTCAGACTTTCATATCTAGAGGTGAAAAAATTCAAGTAACCTCTGAGTATTCCTATAAACAAAGCATATCTGGGGGAGCCATGTTAGTCATGTAAGATCCACAAAACAGGGATACCTTTAGAATGTCCCTCCAATAACACCTGAAATGAGAACAGCAACATCTTCATAATTCAGGGTTGTGACTAACATTATCATATATTTTTTCCTCCTGTATGATTTTTAACATCTTTAGCTGATGAAGAAGCCAGTGGAGGTTCAAAAGCTTGCAACGTGTATATTGTGCAATTTTGTTGGCCAGTAAAGTTGTATTACTGTTTTGTGGTTTAAGACAACCCTATGAATTTTATGGGGTTGCCATAAATCGACATACAAATTGAAAGCACAAACACACACACTTACATAGGTCATTCCATACTTTCAACACCCCCTCCCCAGATGTACATTTGTTGTTGTTGTTTATCTCTTGTTTATGGCAACTCTGTTATGGGGTTTCCTGGCAATATTTCTTCAGAGAGGTTTGCCATTTCCTTCCTCTGAGGCTGGGAGAGTGTGACTAGCCCAGGGTCATCCAGTGAGTTTCCATGGTGGAGCAGGGATTCAAATCCTCTTCCCCTAGAATCCTTAACTCAAACCACTACACCATACTGGCCCTGTATGCATGGAAAACATGTGAAATGGGCTGTAATTTAAACAGAATGTCCATTTGAATGAGTTCAATAAGGATATAATAATCTTTCCAGTGATACATTTTGGTGAAGGTTGGGGATAGGTGTAGTTGGATAGCAATGAAGATATCCTAGCATTGGATTAAATTAACATATCTACGAGTAGTCCAAAAAGCCTTTGTCCTCATTCAAGGCTCCTGATGAATTACTCTTAGTTGCTTCATACTGGAATCTTTCTTTGAAACCAAGAATGACCACCTTAAGGCTGCCATATCCATTGAAAAGGATGAATGGACACATGCAAGATAGAGCAATATTCAAAACCAGTGAGGGAATATCTCACTCTCCCAAGGTATTCTGTCTATGGCCTCAAGGCAGCCATTCTTAGAGAAAAGAGTTTCAAAGCAGGCTGAAATGGGAAGCAGCTGAAAGTAATTAATTGAAAGGTTCAGTTTGTATCTCTTCTGGCTTGAATAGGGACAAAGCTATGATTTAAGGATCCCACTTGGTCCTTTTAACATTTTCATTCACTGTTCTTACTGTTCTGTTTCTTATCCTGTGAAACCATCTTGAGTCCCAATCTTAAGGGAAAGACTGAATATCAATGAATAAAATAACAATAGTACACAGAGATATCTTGTAGCCCCTTTGAGACTAACTGATAGAAAATAATTGGCAGCATGAGCTTTCGTAGACTTCAGTCTACTTTCTCAGATGCATTTGGTGGAAGAAGTAGACTGAAGTCTCCGAAAGCTCAGGCTGCCAATTTCTTTCTTTCAGTGAGTCTCAAAGGTGCTTCAAGATCTCTCTACTTACTGATTCTACAGATAAACACAGCTATATCTTAAAATAATAATAATTAGTGGTTTGAGTGTTGGACTATGACTCTGGAGACTAGGATTCAAAGATATAGCTGTGTTAGTCTGTACAATCAATATGTAGAGAGATCTAGCACCTTTTGAGACTAACTGAAAGAAAGAAGTTGGCAGCATGAGCTTTCAGAGACATAAGTCTCCTTCCTCAGATGCATTTGACCATCTTTTGTAGGCTGAAGTCTACGAAAGCTCATGCTGCCACTTCTTTCTTTCAGTTAGTCTCAAAGATGCTACAAGATTTCTCTGGAGACTAGGGTTTGATTACCAACTCAACCGAGAAACCCGCTGGGAGACCTTGGGCAAGTCACATACTCTCAGCCTCAGGGGAAGGCAATGGCAAGCCGCCTCTGAACAAATCTTGCGAAGAAAACCCCATGATAGAGTCTCTTTAGGGTCACCATAACTGTAAAACAACTTGAAGACACTCAGCAACAACAATTAAAACCATCTCTGAGTACTCCTTGTCTAAGAAATCCCAATGAAAGTCATGGATCACCTATAAGTCAACAAGTGACTTGAAGGAACACACACACACAGTATTACAACTACTACAAATCCCTCACGAAGCAGCAATTCCAGGACACTCATGAAGTGGGCTAAAGCCCACAAAAGCTTATGCCACATAAAATGTGTTAGTCTTTCGTGTGTCTTGATACTCTTCGTTATTTTTGTCTGTGACACAACTGGCTCCAGCCAAGTCCTACCGTCACTGGAGCAACAAGAGCTGGTAGCACCTGAAGACGTTAATAAAATAGACTTGTGACACTGTAGAAGCGATACAGTTTTGACACCACTTGAACGGCCATGGCTCCATCCTATAGAATCCTGGGATTTGTAGTTTTGTGAGGCACCAGCACCCTTGGGCGAGAAGGCCAAAGACCTCGTAAAACTACAAATCCCAGGATTCCATAGGGATAGAGCTAGAGCACTTAAAAGTGGTGTCAAACTATTATTTTAGAGGTGTTTTAATTTTGTAATATTGAGATTTTAGATTGTACGCCGTTTGGCAGGTTTTTATTCTTATTTCATTATTATTTCTATTTTGTTTCTATTTATTTATTATCTTGTTTGTTATCTTTTTAAGTATGTTTTAAATTTAACCTGCTTAATTGTATTTTAAGGGGGGTGGATGGGATTGAGGGTTCGGGAATGTACATTTTAACTTAGTAAGCCGCTCTGATTGCATTTCGTAGAGGGGCGGGATATAAACATTTTTTAATCATGATGATGATTATTACTATGTAAAGCGCTGTGCAAATCTTAGAGCGGTGCTCTATAAATAAATGTTTATTATCATTATTGTTATTATTATATGATTTCTACAGTATAGATGCACCCATAAAGGTCAAGTCAGTAGGGAGAAGAAAATACAAATATATGCATATTAACTGTAAACTTGAGATATAAAATTGATCTCTTGAATAAATTGACATGATTTGTTGATCTCTATACTTATCTATTGTGATAGATAAATAAGAAAGATAGATAGATTAGATAGACAGAAAGATAGCAATCTTTTTTTTGAAACTCTTTTCTTCAAGAACCACCAACTTTGTAAATTTAAAATATTTTATTAAAGTATATCTATAATTTATTTTCCTTTTACATTCATCCAACAATAAACAATGTGTTGTTTTTCAGCAAAGACACAAGAAAGCGTTGTGTTTCGTTGCTTCTAAACCCAGCATGCAGTTCCTTATAGTATTTGTTGTTGTTGTTGTTGTGTGCCTTCACTTATGGCAATCCCTATCCTGGGGTTTTCTTGGCAAGATTTCTTCAGAGGGTTGCCATTGCATTCCTTTGAGGCTGAGAGAGTGTGACTATACACACACACACACACACACACACACACACTGGATAAATATATTTATAATAAGGAAGAGATTTAAAGGAGAAGCAAGATTAGGGAAAGGAAATGATCAAGTCACACTCTCTCAGTATATATATATATATATATATATATATATATGCCACCAAAAACAAGGGGTAAACTTAGATTTCTTTAACACTGGCTGAGATTTCTGTGGCAGTCTCTATTCCCTTTCCCCAGCTTGCTTTCTCTGGAAAGGAGGGGCCTCCTTCGCAAGCCATGATGGGAATTGATGTTTTCCCCTCAACGCGTCCCTAGCGCTTGCAGGCCTAGTTCCCTCCCCCTTTTAAACTACATTTCCCATCGGCCCCCTTGCTGAGCGAAAGAGAGAGAGAGAGAAAAAAGAGCCATGTCCGGGTGATGGGAGGCGAAGCTCCCCCCCTCTCCCCGCGAGTGGGTCCTTCTGCTGCGGCTGGATTGCCGGGGAGGGGGAGAAACCATTCTGCGTTGAAGGGGGGTTTCTCCTCTCTCTCTTTCTTTCCCTCCCTCCCTCATAGGGAATAATAGAGGCGTCTGGATTTTGGGGGTTGGGAGGGTACAGAGTAGATCCTCTCTCCTGGGTTCAGATGCAGTCTATCTTATAACACCTCATCTTTGTTTTTCAACTCTGCAAAGCCTTTAACACACACACACACACACACACACACACACACACACTTTTTGCCTGCTTTTTATTAGAGCCCTCCTTTGCTGCTGCTGCTGCAACAACCTTTGGAACTCCCTGCCTCTTGATTCCCAGCTTGAAGGCCTTGGGAAGAAGGAGGAGAAAGGGCCATTGCCCTCCAGGCAGCCAAGGTGTGAGTTGTGTGGCCACCCCCTGCCTCTTAAGTGGGGTCAGGATGTTGCTGGCTCTCTCCTCCTCCTCTTCCTCCCCATTAAGGAGCCCAGCAGACTGTGAAGACCCAGCAGCCCTCTCTTAAGGGTGAAAATGTGGCAAACCATTGGCCTGACACTGCTGTCACTCCTGGCCACCTTGGCTTGTGTCCTCCTCTTCATGCTTTGTGGTGAGTAGTCCATTACTGGTTTTATCTCTCCCAGCAGGGCAACTTGTATCAGGTCTTGCATGAAAAGCAGGATATAATAATATGTAATGTATATCAATATAATAATTTTGCAGCACCTTTGAGACTTTGCTGGAATCTAGAGGTTGGTGGCATGAACCTATTTCTTATATTAATATTAATAATAATAATAATAATAATAATAATAATAATAATAATAATAATAATAATAATAATAATAATGTCCTTCATGCTTTGTGGTAAGTCCTTTATTTATCTCCCAGGGCAGCTTGCATGATCTTGTATGAAAAACAGGATATAGTGCGTGTATAATAATCTTTTCCCCCTTTTCATATATCTTTATTAATCATTTCTAAAATCATCCATTTACACTTCATCAAATGTACCAATATAATATAATATAATATAATATAATAATCTTGCAGCACCTTTGAGACTAACTGAAATCTAGGGGTTGGTGGCATGAAGTGATTTATTATTTGAATTTAATACTACTACTACTAATATCATTCATGCTTTGTGATAAGTCCTATATAAGATCATATAAGGGCAGCTTGTATGATCTTGTATGAAAAGCAGGATATAATAATTCTGCAGCACCTTTGAGACTTCACTGAAATCTAGAGGTTGGTAGCATAAACTGATTTATTATTTGAATTTAATAACAATAACAATAATAATATCATTCATGCTTTGTGGTAAGTCCTATATTTACCTCCCAGGACAATTTGTATGATCTTGTATGAAAAGTGGGATCTAATATGTAATATGATAACCTTGCAGCACCTTTGAGACCAACTGATATCTAGAGGTTGGTGGCATGAGCCTATTTATTATTTAAATTAATGATAATAATAATAACAACAACAGTAATAATAGTACAGTAATAATAATGTCATTCATGCTTTGTGTTAAGTCCTATATTTATCCCCCAGGGTGACCTGTATGATCTTGTGTGAAAAGCAGGATATATATATATATATATATATATAATGTAATATATAGTATAATAATATTGCAGCACCTTTGAGACAAACTGAAATCTAGAGGTTGGTGGCATAAACTTATTTATTATTTAAATTTATAAACAACAACAACAACGATTCATGCTTTGTGGTAAGTCCTGTATTTATATTCCAGGAAAAACGGAAGATAATATATAATATATAACATAAAAGCTTTGCACACCTTTGAGACTAACTGAAATCATGGTGGCATGAACATTATTATTATTATAATATATAACATAAAAGCTTTGCACACCTTTGAGACTAACTGAAATCATGGTGGCATGAACATTATTATTATTAT